>NW_011494826.1:5822286-5831159 GCF_000754665.1 Bison bison bison | reverse complement strand
GATGACACCACCCTTATGGCAGAAAATGAAGAGGAACTAAAGAGCCTCTTGATGAAAGTGAGAGAGGAGAGTGAAAAAGTTGGCTTAAAGCTCAACATTCAGAAAACGAAGATCATGGCATCTGGTCCCATCACTTCATGGGAAATAGATGGGGAAACAGTGAAAACAGTGTCAGACTATTTTTTTGGGCTCCAAAATCACTGCAGATGGTGATTGCAGCCATGAAATTAAAAGATGCTTACTCGTTGGAAGGAAAGTTATGACCAACCTAGATAGCATATTCAAAAGCAGAGACATTACTTTGCCAACAAAGGTCCGTCTAGTCAAGGCTATGGTTTTTCCTGTGGTCGTGTATGGATGTGAGAGTTGGACTGTGAAGAAAGCTGAGCACTGAAGAATTGATGCTTTTGAACTGTGGTGTTGGAGAAGACTCTTGAGAGTCCCTTGGACTTGCTGCAAGGAGATCCAACCAGTCCATCCTAAAGGAGATCAGTCCTGGGTGTTCACTGGAAGGACTGATGCCAAACCTGAAACTCCAATACTTTTGGCCACCTCATGTGGAGAGTTGACTCATTGGAAAAGACCCTGATGCTGAGAGGGATTGGGAGCAGGAGGAGAAGGGGACGACAGAGGATGAGATGGCTGGATGGCATCACTGACTCAATGGACATGAGTTTGAGTGAGCTCCAGGAGTTGGTGATGGACAGGGAGGCCTGGCGTGCTGTGATTCATGGGGTTGCAAAGAGTCGAACACGACTGAGCGACTGAACTGAACTGACTGAACCCTCTGGAACCCCACCCTTGCCAGAATTTGGAAAGGAGGGAAATAAAATGCCCCCCTGAGAGCAAACTAAAATAGAGCATAGATATGCAAAGTTTTCTTATGCCCTAGAAGGACCCTAAGAAACCTGAGCAAAGGCATTAACACATGCAAAGAAAGAATGTGTTAATCAGAAGGGGGTTGGTCAGCCTGGGGAGGTGGTAAAAAGAGAGCCCCTGAGGCAAAAGTTAGCAGCGCCCACAGGAGCTTTGCCCCTGAAAGACCCGGCTGGCCCTCCAAAGCCTTCTCAGGCTGGGGTAAGCATGAGCTCAGCAGGTACTCAGACAAGTCAGTATGGAGTGCCTATAGTGTGTCAGGTAGATGTCAAGTTTTGGGAGAAAGTGCTGAGTATGGAAACTACCTCTCAAAACAGGTACAATCTGGAAAGAGAGAAACAATGGGGAAACATTGGAAACATTATGGGGAAACAATGGAGAGAGTGACAGACTTTATTTTGGGGGGTGCCAAAATCACTGCAGATGGTGACTGCAGTCATGAAATTAAAAGACGCTTGCTCCTTGGAAGAAGAGTTATGATGACGAACCAGACAGCATATTAAAAAGCAGAGAGATTATTTTGCCAACGAAGGTCTGTCTAGTCAAAACTGTGGTTTTTCCAGTAGTCATGTATGGATGTCAGAGTTGGACTGTAAAGCAAGCTGAGTGCCGAAGAATTGATGCTTTTGACCTGTGATGTTGGAGAAGACTCTTGAGAGTCCCTTTGACTTCAAGGAGATCCAACCAGTCCATCCTAAAGGAAATCAGTCCTGAATATTCATTGGAAGGACTAATGCTGAAGCTGAAACTGCAATACTTTGGCCACCAGATGTGAAGAACTTACTCATTGGATAAGACCCTGATGCTGGGAAAGACTGAAGGCAGGAGGAGAAGGGGATGACAGAAGATGAGATGGTTGGATGGCATCACCGACTTGATGGACATGAGTTTGAGTAAGCTCTGGGAGTTGGTGATGGACAGGGAATCCTGGCATGCTACAGTCCATGGGGTTGCAAAGAGTCAGACACGACTGAGCGACTGAACTGAACCGAAGAAAGGAAACTGAACACTGAGGACTCTCCACCCCTGAGGAAGTAGCTGTGGGTTGGGAGAGACAAAGGACACGTAGTAAGTAAACAGTGGAAGGAGGTAGTAAAGACAGGACTTCAAACAGTGGCAGCATTTGCTCTGGGCTCCAGGCTGGAAAGATTTTGGCTTGCAGCTTGTTTGAAGGATGGAGGGAAGGCCAGTGTGGCTGGAACTGGGAATGGTTTTAGATAATAGATAATATTTATTGAAATCAATCCTGAATATTCATTAGAAGGACTGATGCTGAAGCTGAAGCGCCAATACTTTGGCCACGTGATGGGAAGAACTGACTCATTGGATAAGACCCTGATGCTGGGAATGACTGAAGGCAGGAGGAGAAGGGGATGATAGAGGATGAGATGGCTGGATGGCATCATCGACTCAATGGACATGGGTTTGAGTAAGCTCTGGGAGTTGGTGATAGACAGGAAAGCCTGGCGTGCTGCAGTCCATGGGGTCACAAAGAATCAGACGCAACTAAGTGACTGAACAATAAACAACACTGTTGAGTGCTTAGAAGTGCCAGACACTGTTGAACGCAGTTTTTCTTCTAATTTTCATCATAATGCTGTGAAATAAACACTATCTTTATTCCTGTTTTAACTAAAGGGAAACTGGTGTAGTATAACTAAGTCACTATGGTGTAGTATAACTAAGTCACTATGGTGTAACATAACTAAGCGATGTACTTGGACCATGGAGGTGTGAGTGCAGCACCCACACGCCTAACCAGTCCTTATACTGAGGACCAGGTCTGAAGCAGTCAGACCACGCAGGGCTAGTGGTTGAGGGTTTTGTCTTCTCCTAAGAACAGTATCCAGTTTTAGAGGAGTGACCTGGTCAAATGTATGCTTTGAAAAAAATCAGTCTGGTTGCAGTGTGATTAGCTACCATTTTTGTAAAATTTGATGATGCTTTTGCTTCCTATGTAAGTCCACAGAGAAAGAGGGAATCAGGACTTCCCTTGTGGTCCAGTGGTTAAGCCTCCATGCTTCCAATGCAGGGGGTGCTGTTTGATCCCTGGTCGGGGACTAAGATGCCACGTGCCTCGCCATGCAACCCCCCAAAAATTAAAAATTAGATTTATAAGGTTATAGTTAAAGATACTATATTAAAAATAAAAGATACAGGGAATGCACAAATCATATGAACTTCAAGAATTTTGTTCACCAAGATAGCCATTTCTTACTGTAAAATAATATGCTGAATTTTGAACATGATTAGGCTTTTCAAAATTCTTGATGGTGGAGAGAGAATATGGTGCTCATGTGATTTTAAGTATTCTAGTTCTTACAACTGTTATTTTCCAATATTAATTAATAAAATGTTACCCTGGTTTGATATGTCAGAGAGGTTAGGTAGCTTGCCCTAGAAAGATTAATTTACTTTCTGAAAATATAAAATTTCTGATTTGCAATACTAAGGGCAAACTTTGTCTAGACCACAGTAAGTTTGTCAGTCATGACTTTGTCTTTGGCTACAAAGAGGGAGCCTGCTGCCTTTTCCTCAAGGGTGGCAGTTGACATCCCACAACAGTCAACAGCACTGGGCTGTGTACAACAGCATGATTCCTCCTCCTCCTCCTCTTCCTTCCAAGACATTCAGATACCTAGGCAGGTAGGCAGGACTATCTGTCAGGGAGTATCAGGTTCAGAGCCCTTCCATGGGAACCAACAAGAACAATGTAGGGTCTCAGGCCTTAAACCCACTTAACATAACTGGGGAGCAAGAGGGAACCTGGATCTTGGTTTCACAATAAGAGCCAAGGGTAAGAGCCACTGAGACAGAAGATATAAATCTGGACAACCGTGTAGAGATGTTATTTAATGCCGTGTAACTGATGAGCTCCTGTAGGAATAGAATGTAGTTAAGAAAAGAAGAGGTCAGAATCCTAAACCCCGAGGCACTCCAACACTTAGAGAGAGAGGGCATGGAGAGGCACCAGCAGAGGAGACTGACAAAGAACTCAGTAGAGCATTGGGTCGTGGAAGGCAAGTTAAAAGTGTTTCAATCAGGAGAATGTGATCAGCTGCATCAGACATTTAAAGTACCAGTAAGATGAGGCCAGAGAATTGACTGATGGACAATGTGGAGTTCCTTAGTGACCTTAACAGGAGCAGTTTTGATCTTTGCAGGGTTGGGAGGTGGGGTAGGTCGATGATTGAACTGGGTTCAGGAGAAGATGGGAAGAGAGAAATTACCAGTGAGCACAAACAACTCTGAGGAGTTTTATTGTCAGGAGGTGCAAAGAAAATGGAGCAGCAGTTGGATGGAGACGTGCTGTCAAAAGATTTTTGTATTTATTTTTAATGAAAGAAACAAGAACATGTTTCTATGTATGGTGATGGTCTTGAAACAGGGAGAGAAACTTTTGATGCAGAAGAGAGGGGGAGAATTGCTAGAGAAGTATCCTTGTGGCATTAAGACGGGGATGGGGTCTAGTGCATAAGTGTGGGGACTAGCCTTGTCTGGGAGCCCCAGTACTCTATCCAGAGCCACAGGAAGAAAGGCAAGATAGACGGGCTCTGGTGCTGGTAGGGAGATGTGGTGGTTGAACATGTAAATTTTTCTGAGTGTTTTCATTTCTTGGTGGAAAAGGAAGCAAGTGAATGATGATGAGTGAGCTGGTTGTGGAGGATTGAGGAGAGGGATTCAGGAGCTGTTGAGAAGAATGGGAGAGGGGACAGTCCAGGGTAGAATGATAGCTGGGCAGCATTATTGGTCCACAGGAGGTTACGATGACCAGGTATTTAGAATGACTTTGGCCAGCATGGTTGTGTTTTCTTCTCTAGTACTTTTTGTCGCAGGGATGCTGGACCCGAGTAGGCAGAAAGTTTAATAGGGGTGAAAATTTACCAGTGAGACAGGAGCAAGGAGGATAAGGGTGCTCGCAAGAGCATAGTAATGATGATGGAGCATGGACCTTAGACGGGATAAGGCAGAGGAAATGAGGACACAAGAGGGTGAGGGCAGTGACAAGGTGGTAGGGTCAGTAGATTCTAAGTCCCAGCAGAGTAAAAAAAATCTGTGCCCTAAATGGCGTTTCTGACCTTGACCCTAAAATGTCTCTCAAACTCTTGATGTTCACATTTCTCTAAATGACAATGGAGATACCAACATCTTCAGTTTTTTTGTGGGGATGGGGCTTCTCTGTTGGAGCAGTTATTGCCTACCAGCATGGGTGGTTGCTGACAAGAGAGAAGAGAGGCAGAGTGTTGGTTCTTCATCGAGGAGGAAGATGACTGATGTGAGATAGCAGGTCTCAGAGTCTCTAATCGGTTGAGTTTTCTTTCATTCTTTTTTTTTTGCTTGGCTGCATCGAGTCTTAGTTGTCCCACAGCCTGCTGGCTCTTAGTTTCCAGACCAGGGATCGAACCTACATCCCCACATGGAAGGCAGGTTCTTAACCGCTTGACCACCAGGGAAGTCTGTCGCTTGAGTTTTGTATTCCTGGGATGTGGGAGGTGTAGAGACTCCCAGGTGACACATACACTCGCCCCCACCTGTGCATTTTCCTTCTTTACCGGGAATCAGAATGGTGCCCTATCCCAGGTGTGTGGTCTGTCAGTCTGTCTTCAGGGTTTCTGGAGGATGAGAGGAAGCCCAGAGAGAGGCCAGGATAAGATGACAAGGCAGGAGGAAAAACCTTTTAAAGATAATGTTCTACCTTAGAATTTAATTTATGAATAATATAAAGATATGTCATTGTAGGAGATAACTGGTAGGAAACTGATAATCATTTCATTAGGAAATATGGCTATAAAAATGCTGGCAGATGTCTTTGTATAGTGACCACGAGAGGCTTATTCTTTGGGGATTCTCCTGTTTATGGGTTATATCAGTTTCCTGTACCCTGCCCTCTGGTCGCAGCCAAGGGTTACTTGGTAGTTTCCACTTTTAAATAAAAAATGGGTTTTTCTGGATCATCCTGAGTCATCTTTTCATTTTCTAGACGTTAGAACTGAGGCCCAGCAAGGTAAAATCTGGGTTCCCCTATCCTGTGGAGATGTGGGCACCCTATTCTGGCCTCTGGCTGTGATGAAAGTACCCCCTATTTCCATGCTTCTGTTGGGACTTGTTCCTTGTCATGGATGCACTTGTCCTGTGGTTAAAAGTACCACCTGTCCTCAGACTGAGATAGCCTCCCCCATAACCCAGGAAGCAAAAGCCTGCTGCTTCTGCACTGTTAGGGAGAGGATGGAGCAAGAGATTTTGTGGCCTTTTTTTAAGAAATTGGATGTAAACCTTATTCACAAGAATGATCAGGGACTGGGGATAATGCGGGAACAAGGTTTTCATCTCTCTTTAGAAGACATTTTATATAAGAGACTTAAAAATAATAATAATAAAATATGGTGAAAGAGCTTGGGTTTTGGATCCTGAAAATAATGAATACAGTAGGTCCTGAGCGATCCCTCTGTGCTGGGCAGTGTCCTCTTTCGTATCCTGGTGCTACAGATTACTAGCAATGGCTTCTTGGGCAAGTTGGCTAATGTGTTTGAACTTTGTAATTCTTCCGACAAAAAAGAAATCTAATGCTTTTTTTTGTTCTTTTTGCACGGTATTTTTGTAAAATATTAAATTTGATGTCACGTAAAAGTAGCTGGCATAAAACAGGTGCTCAAGCAATGTTAGTTTGTTCTATCTAGCTTTCTCGCACAGTTCCTGAGGTTTAAAAATATTTTTTTTCAAATTGTGAGCTGCTCAAAAATTTCAACAGCAAGGTAAGAATGTTTGTGATTAAAACCATTTAATATTGTGTATTCAGTTTTGTAGTGTACCCTGATATCAACAGCCAAGATCTTTGTCCTAAAGGGAATTTCAATATTCAGCAAAGTGGGGCTGATTTAATAGCCATTAATGCTGAGAGTATGTTCAAGTTCAAAGTCCTTCTGTTTGAAATGTAAATTGCTCTTTTTTATGTATATTGTGTTGGAATTTAGGAACGAAGGTTGTCACTCCTATTTTTCTTTGCATGGCATTGCAGGCTCTTTTATTATCACAGAGCCCTATTATTGTGATACCTCACACAGGAAATGCACACTCTGACATTAGGTACCAAATTGCTGAAATATCCTGTGTTTTCTATTCATTAAAGCCCTAAAGCACTATGTGCAAATTCCCTTACTTTAATTACACACCTCAGGGATGTGCACGCCAAAAAAGGAGCCAGTCAGACAAAAAGCCAGGTCTTTGCCAAAAACCCCAGCCCCCTAAACTGGTAAACATTTATTTTCAGCTGGGAAATCTGCTATTAATTCATATAGTGGCTTTCCCAGCTGAAATAATGAGCCAAGCCAAGTGAACCAAATGTTCGCAGTGAGCAAACATGAACAGTAGGAATTCAGTCCATCTCTTATTTACATGTTTGTTCCTTCAGCAGTTAAGGAACATTTGTATGTTTCCCTTCTACCTGGAAGCACATCCGTGTTTATGCTTCAAATATCTTATTTTTCAGACAGAGCTTATAGACTCTGCTGTAGAAAGCTGCTTTAAGAAATAAAAGAAAAGAAAAACCACCAAATCAAATTATTTATTAGTGCTTTAGAGCAAAGTCTTCCCACTAGCCACACTGACTTTCTAGTTTATTTGAAGGCCTAAAAAATATCAGAATTAGCAAAAATGTGAGATTTTTGAGATAGATGCCATTTGGGAATTTTTTTTGAGTTAACAAAAATTTTAAACTTATAAACAAAAAAAATTACTGTTCAATAAAGCAAACTAAAGAATTAAAATACATTATAAAGGGTTTTTTTATATGTTGGGGAATCTTTCTTCATTTCCATTTAATTACAAAGCTTTAGAATGTGAAAAATAAGAAAAGAAATAGCTCCCCACAGGCACCATATGCATATGACAAGGTAGAGTATTATTTACACTTCCTTTTTGAGGTCTGACTACTTACAAAACATACTTAGATTTCAGAACAAAAAGTTAACCTATGCGTATAAAACTTACTAGAAAAAGTAGTTTTTATAGAAAAGCAGGGATAAACCTTTGTGGAAAGCAAAGAAAGAGAAACAGATCAATTAACACATGAAATAGCAAAGTAGAAGAGTTAAAAAATCAATACACTGATTAATTCCTATGAAGATGCAGAGTATCTACTCAACAGTCAATTAACCATTTAACATTTTTCTTGATGTAAAGGAAGTTTTTTTAAAATAAGTTCCAAACTCAAACTCATGTAAAGATATAATCAATAATTGGAGTTCTAATGACTCTCTTAATGTAAGCTTGAGTGAAGACTTTCAATTTATTCTAAGCACAAAATGCTTTACAATTTAATGAAGGTATGGTTTTTATTGTAACAAACATGAAAAAAAAGTAGCTTTTAATTCACTTTAAAATGAAGGTTAACCACCTCCAAACCTTTTTCCTAAATGAAATTTTTAGCAGATACATGATTTTTTAGCAATGAATAAATGAATAAAATGTATGAGAATTTTTTTTTTTTTTTGTTCTATAAGAAGAAGCAATGCCCTATTAATTTTGACAGACAACTTGGCATTAGCCATTTTAAAATCCAACATGGGATAAAGTTATGCATTACTAGTCTCTACATTTTTGTCAAGAGATGAACATTTTGCCAGATTTTTAATAATATGCCAAGAGCTTTGTCAGTCCGTTTATTTAGCCCTGCGTGGTTACGCCAGTTTTGGCCCACCACCCCACCGGGTGTAACACTGCCTGTCACCGCTCACATAACTCCTCCCCTACAATTAGACAAAGTCAACACAGCAATCACTCCCAACTGCCCTGAGGTACCTGCACTATCAACAGTGCAGATTCCGAGGCTTGAACAAGCTTTGCTTTGTCACTGCCTCCCCACCCCAATTAGGCCTTTTTTTTTCTGCCTAGGCAATTTAGCACCAACACCATGGGTGGACCAGATAACTCTTTTAAAAAGCGAGTTTAAGTCATTCTTCTGCCCATCCCCCCTCCCCCAGCCCAACCCAATCAATTCT
>NW_011494826.1:5821790-5822186 GCF_000754665.1 Bison bison bison | reverse complement strand
ACGGGACTCTGCAAGAAGGCAGCTTGCGGTTTCTAACTAGTTACCATGCCGACTGGAGCATGTGCTAAGGAATGTGCTGCTGCCACACTGAACTCAATGAAAGGATGAAGAAAATGTGCAGGCAATACTAGTTTGGCTGCGATGCTGGAGAATCTGAGACACGGCTGTTGGTATGGAAGGATCTCACTGCATGCAATTTGCAAACATGCCAGCTCAGTAGCATGTGATAGGCACTGGATGGAATTTGAAGGTCTTATGGTCTTCAAGGACTGGGAAGGAATAAAAGAGCTAAATGGGGGAAAATCTGCCCCAGGAAACAATGTTTGTCTCTTAGAAATACAGAATTTATTAATTTTAATAAGAATCTGCAAAATTCTAAAAGAGATTGTACTTTTG
>NW_011494826.1:5818438-5821690 GCF_000754665.1 Bison bison bison | reverse complement strand
CCCGATTTTCTGTGCTAAAAATCATTAGTAGAGGTCATGTGATGCTGGGGCTATGTAAATCAAAAGCTATATTTCCTGAGCAATTGCACAGCGAGGATTGCTTTGATTTTTGCCTGGAGAAGGATGGAGGCAGAATGCAGTCCATGAGGAGCAGAATTCTGAGAGATGAAGATTCCCTGAACTTTCTATCCAGATGGAAACAGATTTGGGTTTATAGGGCAGTACTTCTAGGGAACTGGGCTGCTGGTGCTGCTAAGTCACTTCAGTCGTGTCCGACTCTGTGTGACCCCATAGGCAGCAGCCCACCAGGCTCCCGCGTCCCTGGGATTCTCCAGGCAAGAACACTGGAGTGGGTTGCCATTTCCTTCTCCAATGCATGAAAGTGAAAAGTGAAAGGGAAATCGCTCAGTTGTGTCCGACTCTTCGTGACCCCATGGACTGCAGCCTACCAGGCTCCTCCGTCCATGGGATTTGCCAGGCAAGAGTATTAGAGTGGGGTGCCATCGCCTTCTCTGGGGAACTGGGCTACCACATGATAAATCTCAGTTGAGAGGTGCCCTTGGGATATTGAAAGTGGACATGGAATCACCTTGGGGCCTCTGTCCACTCCAACAGAAGTCTTATCTGAAACACCTCTTCCTGCTCCATATTCATGAGAACCAGAGATTACCCTGAATTTTCCCCAAGTGAGGAAATTTTCCAGAATGAGGATGACTCAGGATTGCTACTCAGACCTCACACTCAGATTAGTAAAATTTCTTTCTTCTTGCCTTTTCAGTCTTCCAAATCTATTGATTCCAAGCTGTCCTGTACCTCACTGGCAAAATAGTTTTCCATGCTTGCCAATTCGACCCTGTCTTTTCATTGCCCATAGCCTCCCTATGGCTCCTCATTGCCATGGCAACCACATGTCCTGGGTTTTTCAGGACATTTTGATTTCAAATATTCTGTCATGTGGTCAGACCATGTGTCAGATCATGAGCCAAAAGATATATCCTGGTTTTGGTTTTGAAAATATTGCCAATGTACCCATTGCTTCCCAGATATGATTGTTGTTTATCCTTCCTTTTCTAAAACTAGAAAATTCTCCTTCTTTTTTCATATAATAGTATCTCTCATTTTTATATAATACTTTGCAGAGTGCTTTCACACAGTCATCTTGATGGGTCCTTTCCTACCTGTGAAATAAGACAAGATGGGAGACATTATTTCTATTTTATAGATGAGAAAATTGGGCCACAGAGTAGTGAATGGACTTTCTATCATTTCCATAGTGGCAAAATGTCTAGAATCCCTGTCTCTTGACTCTAATGTCTTTTTTTCTCTAACGTGCTTCTTCCAAATATAAAATTGATGCTTTGTACTCTAGCTTTCTTTGCCATTGTGATCCCTGAAAGACTGACTTTCAGGTGACTGTGTAACTGTACACCAACTCTTTCATGATTCATGTTGCACATCGACTCACATAGTTGAGGAAGAGTTAGGGAAAGGCTTTTAGGTGAAGAACTAGGGGCTGGGATGTTAATCACCAGTGTCACATATAACTTACAAATGGGGAGGTGGGGGGTTGGGGGTGAGGAGGGAGGGAGAGAGTATAGGGAGGGAAGGGAGAGAGTAGAGGGAGGGGAGAGAGAAAAAAACAAACAGAAAAAGCAGGAAGAAAAAATTCTAGGGAATCTGTCCAACACCACTGATCTTTCTTAAAGACAGACTTATTTTAGAACATGTCTTGAAATGTTTGTTAACATCTGCCTCTTATTATTCTTCTTTATTATTAAAATTTCTCAAAAATACTATTGTATTAAATTGCTCCAAGTTAGTATGTTGCATGGTATTGACACTTAAGAATAAACAAAAGAGAAGGGCAACGTATACTATTAGCTTAATTATTCACTCATGTATTCAATAATTAATTTGACAACACCAAGTATCATCTATATACTGGCACAATACTAGCCGCCAGAAATACACTGGTGATAGCTCAGAGCTTGCAGTCAGGTTATAATTATTGATTATGGTAAGTGCTACAAAGGAGATAAAGAGGATGATGTGATGAGAGAACTGCAAGAGGCTGGGGAGGTCTTAGGAGAGCTACTTCATACTGAATAGTCAGGGAAAGCCCTTCTGAGGAGGAGGTGTGTAAACGGACACTTGAAGGATGATAAAGAGCCAGAGTCCTGAACAGAGCTAGAAAGAACATTTCGTCAAGTGGAAAAGGAAGCGCAGAGCCCAGTGTTGTTCTGTTCCACGTGTCCTCTGCCTGGTTTCCCTCATAGCTCAGGTGGTAAAGAATCTGCCTGCAATCCAGAAGACTCTCCTGGGTTGGGAAGATCTGCTGGAGAAGGGACCGGCTACCCACTCCAGTATTCCGGCCTGGAGAATGCCATGGACTGTATAGTCCACAGGGTCACAAAGAGGCAGACGGGACTGAGCAACTTGCACTTTCACGTGTCTTCAGCACAGTGACCTAGCAGGTGGGGGCTTGTTGGATGGTATGAGGTGAGGCTAGAGAGTTTTATTGACCTTGAATACCATGGTAAGGGGTTGGGACTTTAGTAAGAGCAATAGAAAGCACTAAAGGCATTGAAGAGCAAGCCTGATATATAAAATTTTTCTAGGAAAAACCTGCAACCCAATTATTACAAATTATTGGGTTACTCTGGAACCCAATTTTTTTTTTTAATTCATTTATTTTTTGGCTGTGCTGGGTGTTTGTTGCTGCCTGTGGGCTTTCTCTAGTTGCCGCAAGTGGAGGAGTCACTCCTTTTTGTGGTTCGTGGGCTTCTCATTGCGGTGGGCTCTCTTGTTATGGAGTACAGGCTCCAGGCTCAAGGGCTTCAGTAGCAAGTGGGCTCATTAGTTGTGTCACAAGGGCTTAACTGCTCTGCAACATGTGGAATCTTCCCGGACCAGGGATTGAACCCGTGTCCCATGCATTGGCAGGAAGATTCTTGTTCACTGTACCACAGGAAAGTCCCAGAACCCAATTCTGGGATCACCAGATGGTCAATTTGCAGCAGAAGATGGAGAAGCTCTATACAGTCAGCAAAAACAAGACTTGGAACTGACAGTGACTCAGATCATGAACTCCTTATTTCAAAATTCAGACTTAAATTGAAGAAAGTAGGGAAAACCACTCACCCCACTCCAGTACTCTTGCCTGGAAAATCCATGGACGGAGGAGTCTGGTAGGCTGCAGTCCATGGGGTTGCTAAGAGTCGGACACGACTGAGCGACTTCACTTTCACTTTT
>NW_011494826.1:5801792-5818338 GCF_000754665.1 Bison bison bison | reverse complement strand
ACTTTTTACTTTCTTGCATTGGAGAAGGAAATGGCAACCCACTCCAGTGTTCTTGCCTGGAGAATCCCAGGGACGGGGGAGCCTGGTGGTCTGCCGTCTATGGGGTCGCACAGAATCAGACACCACTGAAGCGACTTAGCAGCACCAGCAGCAGCAGCAGGGAAAATCACTAGACCATTCAGGTATGACCCAAACGATTATACAGTGGAAGTGACAAATAGATTCAAGGGATTTGATTTGATAGACAGAGTGCCTGAAGAACTATGGACAGAGGTTCATAACATTGTGCAGGAGGTAGTGATCAAAACCATTCGCAAGAAAAGGAAATGCAAAAAGGCAAAATGGTTGTCTGAGGAGGCCTTACAAATAGCTGTGAAAAGATGAGAAGCGAAAAGCAAAGGAGAAAAGGAAAGATATACCCATCTGAATGCAGAGTTCCAAAGAATGTCAAGGAGAGGTAAGAAGGCCTTCCTCAGTGGTCAATGTGAAGAAAATAGAGGAAAACAACAGAATGGGAAAGACCAGAGATCTCTTCAAGAAAATTAGAGATAGCAAGGGGACATTTCATGCAAAGATGGGCTCGATAAAGGACAGAAATGGTATGGACCTAACAGAAGCAGAAGATATTAAGAAGGTGGCAGGAATACACAGAAGAACTATACAGAAAAGATCTTCATGACCCAGATAACCACAATGGTATGATCACTCACCAATAGCCAGACATCCTGGAGTGCGAAGTCAAGTGGGCCTTAGGAAGCATCACTATGAACAAAGCTAGTGGAGGTGATGGAATTCCAGTTGAGCTATTTCAAATCCTAAAGGATGATGCTGTGATAGTGCTGCACTCAATATGCTAGCAAATTTGGAAAACTCAGCAGTGGCCACAGGACTGGAAAAGGTCAGTTTTCATTCCAATCCCAAAGAAAGACAATGCCAAAGAATGTTCAAACTACCTGGCAAAGTAATGCTCAAAATTCTCCAAGCCAGGCTTCAACAGAACATGAACCGAGAACTTGCAGCTGTTTAAGCTAGATTTAGAAAAGGCAGAGGAACCAGAGATCAAATTGCCAACATCTGTTGGATCATAGGAAAAGCAAGAGAATTCCAGAAAAACATCTACTTCTCTTTTATTGACTATACCAAGGGCTTTGACTGTGGATCACAGCAAACTGTGGAAAATGTTTAAAGAGATGGGCCTATCAGACCACCTGACCTGCCTCCTGAGAAATCTGTATGCAGGTCAAGAAGCAACAGTTAGAACCAGACATGGAACAACAGACTGGTTCCAAATTGGGAAAGGGATACATCAAGGCTGTATATTGTCATCCTACTTATTTTGGCTTATATGCCAAGTACATTATGCAAAAAGCCAGGCTGGATGAAGTACAAGCTGGAATCCAGATTGAGGGGGAAATATCAATAACCTCAGATATGCAGATGACACCACCCTTAAAGAAAGCAAAGAGGAACTAAAGAGTTTCCTGATGAAAGTGAAAGAGGACAGTGAAAAAGCTGGCTTAAAATTCAACATGCAAGAAATTAAGATCATGACATCTGTTTCCATCACTTCATGGCAAATAGATGGGGAAACAATGGAAACAGTGACAGACTTTGTTTTCTTAGGCTCCGAAATCACTGCTGATGGTGACTGCAGCCATGAAATTAAAAGACACTTCCTCCTTGGAAGAAAAGCTATGACAAATCTAGACAGCATATTAAAAAGCAGAGACATTACCAACAAAGGTCTGTCTAGTCAAAGCTATGGTTTTTCCAGTAGTCATGTATGGATGTGAGAGTTGGACCATAAAGAAAGCTGAGCACCAAAGAATTGATGCTTTTGAAATGTGGTATTGGAGAAGACTCTTGACAGTCCCTTGGACTGCAAGGAGATCCAACCAGTCAATCCTAAAGGAAATCAATCCTGAATATTCATTGGAAGGACTGATGCTAAAGCTGAAACTCCAATACTTTGGCCACCTGATTCGAAGAGCTGACTCATTGGAAAAGACCCTGATCTTGGGAAAGATTGAAGCCAGGAGGAGAAGGGAATGACAGAGGATGAGATGGTTGGACAGCATCACTGACTCGATGGACATGAGTTTGAGCAAACTCTGGAAGATGGTGAAGGACAGGGAAGCCTGATATGCTGCAGTCTATGCAGTCGCAAAGAGTTGGACTCGACTGAGTGATTGAACTGAACTGAGGCCTCATAGTATAAGGCAAACATTTAAAAGCCAAAACATACATAATTATTATTATCTTTTATTATTTTTATTATTTTATTTTAATAATAATTATTATATTATCTTTTATTGCTTTTTATTTTTTTAAATTTAAATTTATTTTTGTTTTCTTTTATAAAAATTTATTTGTTTTTAATTGGAGGATAATTGCTTTACAATATCATGTTGGTTTCTACCATACATTAGCATGAATCAGCCATAAGTATACATATGCCCCCCACAGTCTTGAACCTTTTCCTACCACATCCCACTCCTCTGTGTTGTCACAGAGAACCAGATTTGAGCTCCCTGTGTCATACAGCACATCTCCACTGGCAATCTAATTTTACATATGGTAATGTAAATGTTTCAGTGCTACTCTCTCAATTCGGCCGACCGTCTCTTTCTCCTGTGCCCTGCCCTATGTCTACAAGTCTGTTCTCTATGTCTGGTTTTTATTGCTTTTTAATTCATTTGATTTAAAAATAAAACTCTGTTGTGAAGTTAATACTGAGAAAAAGTATAAAAATTTTGAAAATGGCAATGTTTTATTCCCCCACTATTGGCCTCTATCCTAAGATGATCAGTTCTTAAAATGAAAAATTAATTTAACATATTTTTCAGATGAGTGACTGAAGTTTTCTTTCTTTATTAATAAATAGCGTTAAGTACTTTCTGTGTGCCAGGCACTGGGCAAGGATATAGGGATACAGCAAGGAGGACCCAGTTTATTATAGGAGGGAATTTGAAGGTGCAGACTGGGATAGAAGGTAATCTGGAAAGGCTCAGAAGGCTTCATAGAAACCAGTTCTTGGGACATTCCTGCAAGTGACTTAAGCAGGAAGTAAAAAAGTATGAACAGTTTTCATGTCAGTAGTTATGCTCTGTTATAAAAGGGATTTCTCCCAAGTTGCTTTATTATAAATTCCACAATACGTGACTCTCACAATTCTCCTCACACCACAGTACTAACTAGTGTTAGTGCTGAACAGTAGTTAGTATTACAGAATTAGTGTTGTTGTTGTTGTTCAGTCGCCCAGTCCTGTCCGACTTTGCGACTCCATGGACTGCAGCTGACCAGGCCTCACCATCTCCCAGAGTTTGCCCAAGTTCATGTTCATTGCATCAGTGATGCTGTCCAGCCATCTCATCCTCTGATGCCCTCTTCTCCTTCTGCCCTCAATCTTTCACAGCATCAGGGACTTTTCCAGTGAATCGTCTGTTCACATCAGGTGACTAAAATACTGGAGTTTCAACTTTAGCTTCAGTCCTTCCAGTGAATATTCAGGGTTGATCTCCCTCAAGATTGACTGGTTTGATCTCCTTGTTGTACAAGGGACTTTCAGGCGTCCTCGCCAGCACCACAGTTCAAAGGCATCAATTCTTTGGCGTTCTGCCTTCTTTATGGTCCAGCTCTTACAATCATATGTGACCACTGGGAAGACCATAGCCTTGACTATACGGACCTTTGTTGACAGAGTAATGTCTCTGCCTTTCAACACCTGTCTAGGTTTGTCATCGCTTTCCTGCCAAGAAGCAATTGTCTTCTGATTTCGTGGCTGCAGCCACCTTCCGCAGCAGTTTTGGAGCCCAAGAAGAGGAAATCTGTCACAACTTCCACCTTTTCCTTTTCTATTTGACATGCAGTAACGGGGCTGGATGCCATGATCTTAGTTTTTTTAATATTTAGTCTTAAGCTGGCTCTTTCACTCTACTCCCACAGCCTCATCAAGAGGCTCTTTAGTTCCTCTTCACTTGCTGCCATTAGAATGGGATCATCCACATATCTGAGGTTGTTGATATTTTTCCCATCTATCTTGATTCCAGCTTGTAACTCATCCAGCCTGGCATTTCTCATGATGTGCTCAGGGTATAGGTTAAACGAACAGGAGAAAGCAGACAGCCTTGTCGTACTCCTTTCTCGATCTTGAACTAATCAGTTGTTTCTACAGGGTTCTAACTCTTGCTTCTTGACCCGAATACAGGTTTCTCAGGAGACAGGTAAGATGATCTGGTATTCCCATCTCTCTAAGAGCTTTCCACAGTTTGTCATGGAAACTAGTGTTTCCATGTTGTGAAACTAGCGTTAGGTTCCTTTTTATTTTCCATGGATTGATTTCAGCCAGGAGTCTAGGTGAATTTTGTAGTTTCTTTTGTCCTAATATTTTGGCATATTTGTCTATCCCTCAGAGTGCAACTTTCTCAGAAAGAAAGTGTTAGTCACTCAGATGTGTCCAGCTCTTTGTGACCTCATGGAGTGTAGCCCACCAGGCTCCTCTGTCCAGGCAAGAATACTGGAGTGGATTGCCATTTCCTTCTCCAGGGGATCTTCCTGACCCAGGGATCGAACCTAGGTCTCTGGCATTGCAGGCAGATTCTCTACCATCTGAGCCACAGAGACCACCCCGAGTGCTTTGGAGGCAGAGATGGGTGGTAGTAGAAGAGACAGGAGATGAGAAGGGGTTGAAAATTCTTTTGAAAAATAACTTCTGGACACATTTTCTGCCTTATGTTATGTTCCCTTGGATCTGTTCTGGTTCTGCCATATAGCAAGGGCTCGTGGAAGATGCTGGCAGCAACTCTGAGGAAGATGGAGAGTTTGGTGACTCAGATAATAGCCATCTTACATTGAAACTTATTTCTTTTGTCCAAAGACAACTCACAATAAGTTAGTCATGAAGTTTGTGCACGGAGATAAACACCTACACAAGTGTGAAGCATGTTTAAAAGTGTCATTATTTTCTTTGTTTCCCATCCAAATGAATATGATAGAGTTCTTTTTAAGAAAGTTCTCAACTCTCCCATTGAGGGTGATTACTCTGCCAAATATTTTGGAGATCTAATACATTCATTTTAACTGTTGTACAGAATTCCATCCTTTTAAAAAAAAGGATGTCTGGGTTGGGTTATGAAATAAAATACTGGGCATCTAGTTACATTTTTATTTTCAGATAAATAACAAATAATTTTTTTTCTTTAGCATAAATATGTCTCATGCAATGATTCAGACATGTTTATACTGAAGGGCTTCCTTGGTGCCTCAACTGGTAAAGAACCTGCCTGCCAGTGCAGGAGACACAAGAGAAATGGGTTTGATCCCTGGATTGGGAAGATCCCCTGGAGAAGGAAATGGCTACCCACTCCAGTATTCTTGTCTGATGAATTAATGGACAAAGGAGCTTGGCTGGCTACAGTCCATGAGATCTCAAAGAGTTGGACACTACTGAGTGACTAACACACTCTCACTATACTGAAAAAAATTATTCAGGCCATCTTGTATTTTTATTTGCTAATTTTAGCAATTCTGCTTGGGCAGTGGACTTCAGGGTGTTCATATCATGGTATGCATAGATACTCATTTTAAGGCACAATTGTTAGCACAATTTTGGTGCCATCAATAATAGCATGATAAAAACAGTTTATGCCCACATGCCCATCAGAATTGCAATGGTTGCCACACCAAGTTAGTTGAGTGAACATGCATGGTCCTTTTAATCTAGGAAGACAATAATGGGACAATATCAACAGTGGTAAACCAGATAAAAAGAAAAACAAACATAGAAAAACTTGACAGACATCAAAGGAGAATATACAATAAACAATGTACATCTGTTATGTGGATACTCCTTGTTAGGAACTGACATAAGACCACAAACATTTCACAGAGATCACTGGGCAACTGTTGACATCTTCTGTTTGTTTGGAGGCAAAACAATGACTGAGAAGTAAAAGAATCTCTGCTTCACTTAGCACTCAGAATTTCTCCAAAAGTCCAGAATCACCTCAACTCCTTATCTCTGCAAGACATTTCATGGGATTAAAAAATTACATATATATATACACATATATATATATATATATGGGATACACACACATTACTATACACACATAAGTGAGGGAAAATGAAATCATTGATGCAATCAGAAAATTCTCACCTATTTGTGTGTAACAGATCTGCTCAGTTGGCCATTAGTAATGAATGAGACTGATAACCATGTTCAGATAATGGTGCAGATGCGGCACTGTTGACTAAGATGATTGAAATGATCCAGTTCATTGTGCTGAAACCTAGTATTATGGTGAATGCTCACATGGCAACCAGTTTACCAAACTTAGAAACTGACTTTAAATGATTGATTCATAATGTCCATATGTAAGATTAAGGTGGCCTGAGAGATTGTCAAAAGTTATCTGTACATTTTTCCATATTCATTTTTTATTACAAAAGCAATGTATAACCATTGTAGAGAGTTTAAGAAAACAAGTTGAAAAAAAGAAAAAGAAAAAACAAAACAGGTATGATGAATGATGAAAAGAAACCGCAATCTCACATGTCTGAATTCCTCTTTAAATTTAATAATGATATATTTTATACCCCACTGAAAGATCAGAAAACAATCTACCAAATTTCTGTCTATCCCCCAACAACATTAAATATATATTACTATTATTATTACTTGATTTAGAGTTTTAATTTAAAAATAATTTTCTATTGTTTGAAGAAAAATATGTTAAGGACCCATCTCTATCCTTTCTTCACTCTCTTCCTTTCTCAAAGGTAATCATACCCTGAGATTGTTGTACCATCTTCATGGATGCTTTTACAATACATGTATGATTACATAATGGAGGGGGAAATGGCAACCCACTCCAATATTCTTACCTGGAAAATCCTATGGACAGAGGAGGCTGGTGGGCTATAGTCCATAACATCACAAAGAGTCGGACACAATTGAGCACACATCCATACAAACGCGATTACATAAACTACCTTTATAATACATGTATAGATACATAAACTATTGTTTTATGTTTTTTTAAAAAAGGAACACCATACATATCCTTTGGAATTTGCTGTTTTCAATTATTATGTTTCTGAGATTTAGTCATGTTAATACATTCAGATCTAATACATTCATTTTAACTGCTGTACAGAATTCCATTAAATGAATGTATCCACTTCTATACTAAGGAATATTTAGAATGTTTGCACATTTTTCTCTAATACAAACAGTGCAGCAGCGGATGTCTCTGTGTACACATGTATAAGAATTTTTTGGAGAGGACACCAAAAGTGTAATTACTGGTTGGAAAATTTGGAAACTATGAGTTTTCTAGGCTCTAAGATTGCTTTTAGAGTGATGATACTGGTGTGTGCTTCCACTGCTGCTGCTGCTGCTGCTAAGTCGCTTCAGTCGTGTCCAACTCTGTGCGACCCCATAGACGGCAGCCCACCAGGCTCCCCCGTCCCTGGGACTCTCCAGGCTAGAACACTGTAGTGGGTTGCCATTTCCTTCTCCAATGCATGAAAGTGAAAAGTGAAAGTGAAATTGCTCAGTCGTGTCCGACCTCAGCGACCCCATGGACTGCAGCCTTCCAGCTCCTCCATCCATGGGATTTTCCAGGCAAGAGTCCTGGAGTGGGGTGCCATTGCCTTCTCAGGTACTTCCACTAGAAATGTATAATAATTGACCCGTGTCTTTAAAAACATTTGGTATTTTCAATCAGTAATGTTTGCTGGTCTGAGTGTGAAATAGTATCTCACTGATTTAACTTATATTTCACTAGTTGTTAATGAAGTTCAGCAAATTTTTCATGAATTGATTTGCCACACAAGTTTCTTGCTTTGTCAATTGCATATTCATAATTTTTGCTTTATATTTTTTCCTCACTTGTTTGTAGGAATTTTTTTTTAATTTAGTTTTACTAAGTTATTTACTTTTGGCTGCGCTAGATCTTCACTGTTGCACTCAGGCTGTCTCTTGTTGTGGCGAGCAGGGGCTACTCTCTATGGTGTGTGGGCTGCTCGTTGCAGTGGCTTCTTTCGTTGCAAAGCCGGGGCGCTAGAGCTCAGCCTCAGTACTTGTGGCCTGTGGGCTTAGTTGCTCCTCAGCATGTGGGATCTTCCTCGACTGGGGATCAAACCTGTCTCCCCTGCACTGGCAGGCGATTCTTAACCACTGGACCACCAGGGAAGTCCTCTATTATTATTTTTTTAGTGTTATTTGATTATGGCCAGAGAACATGCTCAATGAGGTACTGATTTTTTTATTTTTGTTTTGTTGCCTAATACATGGTCGATTCATGTAAACGTTCCACTTGGACTTGTAAAGAAAGCATGTTCTTTAATCGTTGGCCCATAATTCTCCACATTTATTTAAATCATTATGAATGATTTAATTCATATATATATGAGCTTTCTAATTTTTAGTTTGCTTGATAATTATGGAAAGTTGAGTGTTAAAATCTCCTTGATTTAAACTGATTTTAAGAATTTGATTGTTAATTAATCAAATTCTTCTTGCTATTCTGTAGGTTTTTGCTTAATTTGGAGGCTATATTACTGGGTATAACTTAGATAACTGTTATATCTTCTTGGTAATGTTTTCCTTTTATTATCTATTCCTATCTTCCTTTATTCCTTTTGCTTAAAGATCTATTTTATATAATATTAATAAACATATGCCAGCTTTCTTTTAGTTATTATTTGTCTGATATATCTTTCCTTATCTTTTACTTCAAATGCTTATGGCTCTCTGTTCTGTTTGAAATGAAATATTTAGCTGCATTCTTTTAAAAAACTTCATCTGAAATCATTTTTTTAAATGACAAGTTTGGCCTATTTACATTTTTCATGATACCATGTTATTTTGTATTTGCTTTCGCTAGTCCTCGTTACATACCCTCTCTCACGTCCAGTTTTCTATTGTAATTGAGTGGTTTTTAAAAAAATTTTCCTTCCTCTCTTTAATAGTTTGGAAGTTATATGGCCTAATTTTATTATTTTCATAGTTATTGTATTATTTACGTATTGCTATGTAACAAACTATCTTAAAACAAGACAGCTTAAAACTGCAATGAACATTCATTACTTCACACAGTTTTGGTGGGTCAAGAATT
Source organism: Bison bison bison (assembly GCF_000754665.1). NCBI lineage: Eukaryota > Metazoa > Chordata > Mammalia > Artiodactyla > Bovidae > Bison > Bison bison. Next base: position 5,809,216 of record NW_011494826.1, on the reverse strand, counting down.
TGGGAGTGGTTTAACTGGGTGGTTCTGGCTTGAGTCTCTCATGAGGACATGATCAAAATTTAGCTGGGTGGGCCTGCAGTCATTTGAAGGGCTTCCCAGGTGGCGCTAGTGGTAAAGAACCCATCTGCCAATGCAGGAGACATAAGAGACACGGGTTCAATCTCTGAGTCAGGAAGAGTCCCTGGAGGAGGGCATGGCAACCAACTCCAATATTCTTGCCTGGAGAATCTCATGGACAGAGGAACCTGGCGGACTACTGTCTACAGGGTCGCAAAGAGTTACACACGACTGGAGTGACTTAACATGCATGCATGCAGTCATTTGTGCCCAAAGAATGGGCACAATAAAGGACAGAAATGGTATGGACCTAACAGAAGCAGAAGATATTAAGAAAAGGTGGCAAGAATACACAGAAGAACCATACAAAAAAGATATTCATGACCCAGATAACCACAATGGTGTGATCACTCACCTAGAGCCAGACATTCTGGAATGTGAAGTCAAGTGGGCCTTAGGAAGCATCACTACAAACAAAGCTAGTGGAGATGATGGGATTCCAGCTAAGCTATTTCATATCCAAAAAGGTGATGCTGTGATAGTGCTGCACTCAATATGCCAGCAAATTTGGAAAACTCAGCAGTGGTCACAGGACTGGAAAAGGTCAGTTTTCATTCCAGTCCCAAAGAAAGGCAATGCCAAAGAATGTTCAAACTACTGCACAACTGCGCTAGTCTCACATGCTAGCAAAGTAATGCTCAAAATTCTCCAAGTGAGGCTTCAACAGTATGTGAACCGAGAACTTGCAGATGGTTAAGCTGGCTTTAGGAAAGGCAGAGAACCAGAGATCAGATTGTCAACATCCGTTGGATCATAGAAAAAGCAAGAGAATTCCAGAAAAACATCTATTTCTCGACTTCATTGATTATGCTATAAAGCCTTTGACTGTGTGGATCATAACAAACTGTGGAAAATTCTTCAAGAGATGAGAACTTCAGCCCACATTATCTGCCTCCTGAAAAATCTGTATGCAAGTCAAGAAGCAACAATTAGAACCAGACATGGAACAACGGACTGGTTCCAAATTGGGAAAGGAGTACCTCAAGGCTGTATATTGTTACCTTGCTTATTTAACTTATATGCCAAGTACATCATGTGAAATGCCAGGCTGGATGAAACATAAGCTAGAATCCAGATTGAGGGGACAAATATCAATAACCTCAGATATGCATATGACACCACCCTTATGGCAGAAAGCAAAGAGGAACTAAAGAGTTTCCTCATGAAAGTGAAAGAGGAAAGTGAAAAAACTGGCTTAAAACTCAACATTCAAAAAACTAAGATCATGACATCTGGTTCCATCACTTCATGGCAAATAGATGGGGAAACAATGGAAATAGAGACAGATTTTATTTTCTTGGGCTCCAAAATCACTGCAGATGGTGACTGCAGCCATGAAATTGAAAGATGCTTGCTTCTTGGAAGAAAAGGTATGACCAACCTAGACAGCATATTAAAAAGCAGAGACATTACTTTACCGACATAGGTCCGTATAATCAAAGCTGTGGTTTTTCCAGTGGTCATGTATGGATATGAGAGTTGGACCATAAAGAAAGCTGAGCACTGAAGAATTGATGCTTTTGATTTGTGGTGTTGGAGAAGACTCTTGAGAGTCCCTTTGACTGCAATAAGATCCAACCAGTCCATCCTAAAGGAAATCAGTCCTGAATATTCATTGGAAGGACTGATGCTGAAGCTGAAACTGCAATACTTTGGCCACTTGATGCGAAGAACCAATTGGAAAAGATCCTGATGCTGGGAAAGATTGAAGGCAAGAGGAGAAGGAACGACAGAGGATGAGATAGTTGGATGGCATCACCGACTCATTGGACATGAGTTTGAGCAAGCTCTGGGGGTTGGTGACAGACAGGGAAGCCTGGCGTGCTGCAGTCCATGGGGTCGCAGAGTTGGACATGAGTGAGCGACTGAACTGAACTGAACTAAACTGATGCAGTCATCTGAAGGCTTAATTGGGGCTGGAAGATCTGCTTGCAAAATATCTCACTCACGTGTCTGATAAGTTGGTGTTGGCTGTTGGTGGGAGGCCTCGGTTTCTTACCAGACAGACCTCCCTAGGGCTGCTTGAGTGTCCTCACAACATGGTGCTAGTTTTCCTCTGAGTAAGAGATCCAGGAGAGAGTAAAGCGGAAGCTAATGGTTTTTCCAGTAGTCATGTATGGATGTGAGAGTTGGACTGTGAAGAAAGCTGAGTGCCGAAGAATTGATGCTTTTGAACTGGGGTGTTGGAGAAGACTCTTGAGAGTCCCTTGGACTGCAAGGAGATCCAACCAGTCCATTCTAAAGGAGATCAGTCCTGGGATTTCTTTGGAAAGAATGATGCTAAAGCTTAGACTCCAGTACTTTGGCCACCTCATGTAAAGAGTTGACTCATTGGAAAAGACTCTGATGCTGGGAGGGATTGGGGGCAGGAGGAGAAAGGGACGACAGAGGATGAGATGGCTGGATGGCATCAGTGACTCGATGGACATGAGTTTGAGTGAACTCCGGGAGTTGGTGATGGACAGGGAGGCCTGGCATGCTGCAGTTCATGCGGTCGCAAGGAGTCGGACACGACTGAGCAACTGAACTGAACTGAATGTCTTTTCTGAGCTAGTCTGGGTGTCACATACCATGTCTTTCACCATACTTTATCAGTCACTATTAGACCAATCCAGTAGGGACTACACAAAGGCATGAATACAGGAGATGAGGCTTATTTGAGGCCATCTTGAAGGCTAGTGATAACAACTACCTTAAAAATTTTAATGAGCATCCTTCATTTAGCAAAGCCTGAAGTTAATAAATATTGCTACCACATCTTGAACAATACATGGGTCAGAACACTTTCATTATGGTTATCTAGTCATTACATTATCTCGTTGCTTCTACTGCATGTGTGTGCATGCGCACACGTCTGCACGCTTGTCCAGCTTTGTTTTGATTTGCCCTCCAAGGTTAGCAATTTACTTCTCCTTTGTTTCTTGCATCATATTTCCCTCTGGATTGATTTCCCTTTTCTTCTCCTGAAATCCATCCTTGGAAAATTCTTTCAGTAAGAGTCTATGAGTGGTAAACACTTATAGTCTTTATCTTTTTGCTTCTATTCCCAAATCATAATTTAATTGTATATAGAATTTTAGGTCAATAGTTATTTTACCTTAGTACTACAGAGAGATTTTTCCAAGTTCTTCTTGTTTCCATTGTTGCTACTGAATGTTCTAAGTCTATCATTTTTTCTTTTCTTTTCTAAGTAAAGGCTCTTAGCATCTCTCTGTCCCTGTCTCTCTCTCTGTTTCTCTCTCTCTGTCCCTTTCTCTTTCTGGTGGTCTGCATTTTCATTACAGTATGTTCAGATATAGATTTATTTTTCACTTGTCCTACTTGGTACTCACTGTGGCTCTTGAATTTGAGGATTCATGTCTTTTACTAATTTTGAAAATTCTCAACCATTCTCTGTTCAAATACTGTATCTCTCTCATTCTCTCTAGTCTATCCTTCTCAAATTCCTCACAGTAAAAAGGTGGGAAATATGAGAAGTAAAGAAATGTTGAGATGGTCATGAGAAGGCCTAACATATATCTGTCTGTGGTTCAGTCTGAGATTTCCCTCAAATTTATTCTTCCAGCTCACTGATTCTAGCTTCATCTGGATCTAGTCTACTATTTAACAAATTCATTGAATTTTTTAAAAGTAGGTGAAAATATTATCTCTAGTTTTTTTCTTTCAACTTTACCTATACTTTTTTTTCACAGTGCCCTGTTTTTGTGATTTAAGTTCTTTCTCATATGAGATTTAAAATATACTTATATCTCTGCTGGTTCTATTATCTGAATTTCATGGGGCTCAAATACTGTGGGTTTTTGTTTTCTGTTTTTCTCTTGTGTCTGCGTGACTTGACAATATGAGAGTATTTATGATGAACTTTGTGAGTTCATCTCAATGAGACTTTCTCTGTGGGAAGCCTCTGTGGCCTGGGTTGAGGTACATCTCCTGAGAGCAGGTAATTTTGCCCAGTGGCTAAGAGATATCACTGGGTCATAGAGGGCCATCTCAAAGGCTGGCCACCACTGGCTAAAACCACTTTGTATGTTGGTTTCTACATTTTGGGTTTCCCCGAACTTGTGGTGTGAGTTCCAAAGGACTTTCCCACCTAGAGCTAGTAAGATGCAGATAAATCTCCTTATCTCTCAGTGTCATTGGGTAGAATTTTCTCCCTAGCCCTTCCTTTCAGTGAAGATTTGAGTCCTGGCTTTATGCCAGGTCTTAATTTCAACTCCTCACTTTATGACAGCCCACAGTCTTGTCTTTTGTTCCTATTTGGGTGTTAAAAGCCAAGCTTCTGTGTTACAGAGGCCTGTACTCCGCATTTCTTTCTTAGATGCTTGTCTTTGTACTTAAAATATTTCTGTATTTTAGGTAGCTTTTTAAGGTGTTTGTAGGGGGAGAGATTGCAAACTAATCTAATTTTACATCTTACTGGAGCATGTTGTTACCCACATTACTATTTCAAGAAACACAAGTCCAGTTATCTGCTTGCTCCTGAGCTGCTCTGTACATCTGCCATCCCTCAAGCAGGGAACAGGGGGCCTCCAGGTAAAACTGAAAATGGTGAGATTCGTCTTTAGCATCTTGTCGTGTGGCGCTTTCTCTCCCGGCTCTCCCATCCTCTGTAGCACCTTGCTGGTCTTTCCTCACTGTGCCCTATCCTTCCAGGATGCTCCAGGCTTCTTCTGGGACTTGTCATTGCTGTGCCTTTCCCTTGCTTTTTGTGGAAATGTGTCTCACCAGTATCTCTGCACTGTCCAAAGTGTCCAGGTGACAATTAGCTAATCTGATAAGCTCATTCATGCTAATGTGCTAATGAAAGAGGGCCTACAGAAGATGGCTGTCCTTCCCCTACCTCCTAATCAGGGGCCCTTCTTCTCCTGCCAGGTAACATATGTGCAGAGCAGCAGTGCTCTTCTAGAGACCGTGACCCGGCTGTAGTGGTCTAACCTGGAGGATTGACGTTAATGGAATGAGATTTTTAAGTCAAGTAGGAGGGCAACTGGGTTGAGGCAGGCAGGAGATGGTCAGAGTCAAGCAAAAATGACCCTCAGATCGTGGCACGTGAGGGTCTACTAATGTGGTGGGCGCATTAACCCTTTTCACACCTTAACTACAAAGAATAAAGAGGATTTCTCAGAACATCCCTTCACTAAATCAGAATTATTCTTATTGAAAACTCTTCTACAAAACAAGAACTAGAACTTGGCGGAACCACAAATATATAGGGCTCATCATTATACATATGCTGATATTTTCATTTTGCTAAGTCTGTAGGAAAAGTCTACACCCCTTGAAGGGGGTGGTCAGGAATGAGCTGGGCCCTTACATTAGAAGCCTGAACTTGCAGGACTGGCTGCAGACAGAACAGAAAAGAACTGGTAACTGGTTTTCCTTCTTCTTCTGGGCCTCATTCTCTTGGGTTTTAGTCTCTGCAGATTGAGGGTGTCAGCCCCAGGAAGTCGTGCAGAGATGATGCAGGCTTATGAGGACTGCAACAGATCACACCTTTGAGCCTCGGAGAGGAAGCCATGTATCCACGTTCATGCATGTTTCCTTTTGGGTTCCCTGTGTTTTCACAAAGTGTTTTGGCCTACTTAATACTACGCTTTGGGATCCAAAGCAGGAGTAGACTTGGTGGCGGTATGTTATAACTGATAGAGAGGACCCCACGATAGCACGGGGGCTATCTTCCTCTGCCCTTCCAATCTGCTTTCCATGCTCTCCTCCTGAGTCCTTCCTGTGAGTTTCTTACATGTGGCTCTGCCTCCACTGAAAGAAAGCCTTATTTCTCTCAAAGGCCCTCTCCACACAGCTTTCTATCTCTTTGGCTTCTGGTTATCCACTCCTTCCATCCTAGCCCCGGGGTTCTCCTCTCTCCCTTGCAGTTTTCTTATGCTCTGCCCAAACCTTTGTAAGGAGTGCCTTTTATTAAACTCTCTTCAAATTGTCCTAATTTGAGTGTGCCATCTGTTTCCTGCTGGGAAGCTGACTGATAAAACATCCCAATTCTTCTTTCTATTTGTATTATTTTTTTCTTAAAGTAAAATATTTTTCTTTTTATTGTGGTAAAGCATACATAACAAAATTTATCAATTTAACTATCTTTAGGTGGACAATTTGATGGTATTTAGTATTGATACATTCACAATATTACTGCAACTGGCACCATCATCCATCTGCAGAGTTTTTTCATCACCCCAAACAAAAACTGCAGCCATGAAATTAAAAGATGCTTACTCCTTGGAAGAAAAGCTATGACAAACCTAGAGAGCATATTAAAAAGCAGAGACATCACTTTGCTGACAAAGGTCCATACAGTCAAAGCTATGGTTTTTCCAGTAGTCATGTATAGGTGTGAGAGTTGGACCATAAAGAAGGCTGAGTGCTGAAGAATTGATGCTTTTGAACTGTGGTGTTGGAGAAGACTCTTGAGAGTCCCTTGGACTGCAAGGAGATCCAACCAGTCCATCCTAAAGGAAATCAACCCTGAATATTCATTGGAAGGACTGATGCTGAAACTGAAGCTCCAGTACTTTGGCCACCTGATCCAAAGAGCTGACTCACTGGAAAAGACCCTGATGCTGGGAAAGATTGAGGGCAGGAGGAGAAGGGAGTGAAAGAGGATGAGATGTTTAGATGGCATCACTGACTCGATGGACGTGAGTTTGAGCCAACTCTGGGAGATAGTGAAGGACAGGGAAGCCTGGTGCGCTGCAGTCCATGGGGTCGCAAAGAGCCATACACAACTTAGTGACTGAACAAAAACAAAACAAAAACTCTGACCACTAAATAATAACTTCCCATTCTCTCCCTCCCCCCAACTCCTGGTAACTATCATCCTACTTTCTGTCTCTCTGAATTCAACTACTCTAGGCCCCTCATATAGGTGGAATCATACAATTTGTTCTTTCATGTCTGACTTGTTTCATTTCATTTCAGTTCAGTTCAGTTGCTCAATCATGTCTGACTCTTTGAGACCCCATGAATCACAGCACACCAGGCCTCCCTGTCCATCACCAATTCCCGGAGTTCACCCAAACTCATATGCATTGAGTTGGTGATGCCATCCAGCCATCTCATCCTCTGTCGTCCCCTTCTCCTCCTGCCCCCAATCTCTCCCAGCATCAGGGTCTTTTCCAGTGAGTCAGCTCTTCACATGAGATGGCCAAAGTATTGGAGTTTCAGCTTCAGCATCAGTCCTTCCAATGAACACCCAGGACTGATCTCCTTTAGAATGGACTGGTTGTATCTCCTAGCAGTCCAAGGGACTCTCAAGAGTCTTCTCCAACATCACAGTTCAAAAGCATCAATTCTTTGGC
>NW_011494826.1:5799765-5801331 GCF_000754665.1 Bison bison bison | reverse complement strand
AATATCTTGGGGGCTCCTATGTGCTTATAGTCAAATGGTGACTGGGACTAGCATCATCTGAAGGCTTCTTCACTCCTCCATTGGGGATCTGGACTGGAGGGTGTCTAGAATGACCAAGGGGTAGGCAGGCTTCCTTCTCTTTTTGCTGTCTGTCCACTGGCTGGCTTGGAGTTTTTCATGACATGGCAGTCTCAGGGGAGTCAGATTTCTTAGTGCTGGCTCTCCTAGAGTGTGCATTCCAGGAGGGGCTGTGCAGAAGTTGCAAGTCTTCTGACCCAGCTTCCTAAGCCCCTCAAGACGTTGCTTGAGTCATATCCTGTCAATCAAGCTGGTCAGTAAGTTCTGGCCAGATTCAAGAGGAAGAGAATTAGACTTTTCCTTTTGAGGGCAGGAGTAGCAAAAAATTTGTGGCCACCTGTAATCTGTCACAGGATGGGGCTCTTAATTCCAATGCTGCCGCTCCCAAGCTCTGGGAACTTGGGCCCATACAGCACTTGCTTTGAGAATTCATTTCCTTATCTAAAAATGCCAGAAATTCAGTAAATGATCGTAAAGACTTTCACTTCAAAATTCTAAGGATTCTCTGCCTTCAAAGTAGAGACAACATTTAAGAATAGAAACACTTATTTAAATTTACCTAGAGTGGTTCTGTTTTGTTGGCTTATTTTTGTTTTGCTGTACAGCGAAGCATGCAGGATCTTAGTTCCCCAACTAGGGATTGAACCTTCGCCCCTGCTGTGGAAGTGCAGAGTCCTAACCACCAGGGAAGTCCCATACCTAGAGTACTTTTAGTGTCTAGGAACTTTTTTCTGCACCTATATAAATATAAAACTTGAGTTGGCCAAAAGATACCAATACAAAATTTCTTCATCAATAATGAATTCATTATGCATTTTCCTTGCTTCCTGGTTTTAGCCAAAGCTTACAAAATGACAACATTGAGCAGATGTGCTTCTGAAATGTAAAGAGCAATGCCCTCATTGGTTCCAGTTGTAAATTCCATTTCTCTAAATGATGTGGCCAGTGTTGGTGCCATTTCAGGATTCTGATGCTTAATTGAAGGCTTGTATTGAGTTTTAGATGAAGTAGGGATAGAACATATAATTAAGGTGAATGTTGAGCCTGGTAGATGGTCAGAGCATGCCTCTTTTTAGGATCCTCTATTTTGTTTCTTCAAGGTAGGATGAAAGCCTCAGAGATATGAATCCCTGCATCACTGACTCTTCACTTTTCACTTACCTGAAGATTGTTGTTGTAGAGTCGATAAGTCATGTCTGACTCTTTGTGACCCCATGGACTGTAGCACAGCAGGCTTCTCTGTCCTTCACTATCTCCCAGAGTTTGCTCAAATTCGTATCCATTGAGTCGGTGGTACTATCTAACCATCTCATCCTCCGCTGTCCCTTTCTCCTTTTGCCTTCACTTTCCCAGCATCAGGTCTTTTCCAATGAGTCAGTTCTTTGCATCAGGTGGCCAGAGTATTGGAGCTTCAGCTTCAGCATCAGTCCTTTCAATGAATATGCAGGGTTGAATCCCTGCATAAGACTGATTGTTCAGTTTTCATGG
>NW_011494826.1:5781734-5799665 GCF_000754665.1 Bison bison bison | reverse complement strand
ACCTGAAGATGACTTTATAAAATAAAGGCTTTCCCAGGTTCTTAGACAAAGCCCTTTTTCAGTTGTATACCAGTTGCACTGGAGAGTTAAACTTGTCTGTGCTGCCCAGAATTTTAAAACTAGAATCTCAGATGTCTCTCTCTCTCTCTCTCTCTCTCTCTCTATATATATATATATATATAACACAAAACAGGGTGTTCACAACCCTACCAAGAAACTTTAGTCCAAATGAGACTGTTTTCTGCTCTGAAAGTAAAATGTGAAAGTATTAGTTGCTCAGTCATGTCCGACTCTTTGTGACCCCGTGGACTGTAGCCAGCCAGGCTCTTCTGTCCATGAGATTCTGCGGGCAAGGATACTGGAGTGGATAGCCATTCCCTTCTACAGGGGATCTTCTCAACCCAGGTATCAAACCCAAGTCTTCGTCTTCCCACATTGCAGGCAGATTCAGTACCATCTGAGCCACCAGGGAGGCCCTACTCCTTCCAAAATAAACCACTGTGACAAGCAGTACCAAAATATAAAAATACAAAAAGTTGCCTGTTGCAAACCCTGCTGTTTGACTACCCAACAGCCACTCTGCCTTTATTCTTTGCTCACAGAACACCTGGTTCTGTTCCAGAAAATATACCTAGTCCTAATTTTAGGGTAAATCCTGATTTGTGTAATTCAATCATGGTGAATGCATGGACAGTCCTTCGTTCAGAGGTGGGCCAAATCTGACCATTAAGATTGTGAAGGGGGTCTTCCCTGGTGGCTTAGAGGTAAAGAATGCAGGAGACAAAAGTTCAATCCCTGATATTGGAGGATCCCACATGCTACAGGGCCTGTTAAGCCTGTTCTCTAGAGCCTGGGAGCCACAACTACTGAGCCTGTGCTCCCTTGAGCTGGAGCTCCTCAATAAGAGAAGCCACTTCAATAAGAAGCCCAGGCCCCATGACGGAGAGTAGCCCCCTGATCTCCATAACTAGAGAAAAAGCCCAAGCAGCAACGAAGACCCAGCACAGCCAAATAAATAAAATTAAAAAAAAATAAAAGAGTGTGAAGGGAAGTCTTCTTGGGGGTCTCTGCAAAAGGTATTTTCCTTCTCAAAATAGCACATGAGAAGAGACACTCCTCTATCTGTCCACTGACTATCCACTGACTTTATATCTGGATATGACTCCCAGACTCTAGTTACTGTAGCCATCTTGTAAGGATGAAAGTCCTGGCCTAACATCCAGCAGACACAGTGAAGTCAGCAGAGCAGAAGGATGAAAAGAATCTAGGTCCTTAATGATTTAATCAGCTGCAGCACCACCTACCTCTGACCTTCCTTACCATGCCTAATGGTATTTTCCTCACTGTTTAGGTCAGTTTAATCAGAAGCCTCTATTCCTGGAAGCCTATGATATCTGAATGTATCTCTTTCTCACACATGGCAGGAAAATATTGGCATACCTAATATCCGTATGAAGAAAGCATATTTCATCCATGCCTGGGGTAAGATGTGATGACCTTAGAAAATAAAATATGTGATGACTGAACTCAGTGGGATTGAATCTAGAGTTGGAAGCATGGATCTGTCCTGACATAGCAGAGGGAATGATATTGATCATCATAGTGATGGTTGATACTTACTGATTGTGTACTCTCTACGTAGACACTAAATGCTTTAAGTGCATAAGTCATTTCATTCTCAAAAACCCTGTAAAGTCTACACTATTATTATTCTTGCTTACACAGGTGGGAAATGAGGCACAAAGAGGTTAAGTAATATGCCTGAGGCTAGAAATCTAATAATTGATGGAACAAGGGCGGAAACTCAGGCTGCCTATTAGAGAACTCAGTCTCCATCATTGTGGTCTTTGGCCTTTCTGCTCCCAAGGAAGGGTATCCCTCCTCTACTGCTAACCAGCAACCCCAGGGGAGGCAGAAAGTGCTTTCTGTTTTCCTAGGGAGATTTGTGAAGAACCACACCTGGTTTCAAAACCCATTAAGTTGGGTCATTCACTCATTTAGCAAACATTTATTCAACATAAACTATGTTCTAGGCCTCAAGCAAAGATGAAGAAAACCTGATTTCTGCCCTCAAGCAACTTAATCTAGTAGGGGACAGATTCTTAATCAAATATTTATCAGACCTCATACTCGGTGCTTTAGCTGAGATAATAATCATAACTAGCCTTTGAGTCTTGAAGATATGTCAGACAATCTTAATGATATAACACACATTCACTGTTTTAATCATCCCGCAATCTCTACTTCTCCAAGAGGGAACCAAAGAAGAGCTTAGCCTATCATCCCATAGCTGGTCAGTGGAAGAACTGAATTTGAACCCACTTTGGTTGAAAACCACTAGGCTGGGGACAGGGAATACAAATCCCTGTGGGAGCACTTGCTTCCAGCTGGACCAGACAGCGGTAGAGGAGGGATCTGGAATACTTCATGGGTGAGAGGACATTTTAGTTGGACCTTGAAGGGTAAATGTGAATCAAGGTACCATAAGGGGTGAATCAACTGAGAATTTTTTTTTTAAGAAGAAGAAAAAGCAAGGAAGAAAGGAAGGGCATTCCAGGCAGAAGGAACAACATGTTCAAAGACAGGAAGGCTTGAGGGAACTGTAGAATATTTGCAGAATGGTGAGTTCTTTGTGATGCCTTCATGGTGTGTGGACGATGGAGCAATGGGAGGGAGAACTGGAAGGCATCTTTGTATAGAAGGAGTCTGTATTTTATTCTGCACATAAAGGGGCATATGAAAGATTTTCAAGGAGGAGAATGATATGCGCTTCTTTTATAATGATTTAAATGAAAAGGAAAGAAACAAAGCCTTGGGGCTTTAAAACATCTAATACAGAAAGATGGGCATCGGAGAGCCTGGCAGGGGTGTGGAGAATGTCAGTGTGTGAGGACAGCCTCAAAGCAAGCTCTGGAAGTAGGCAGACTTGCCGGGGTCTGTTGCTGTTACCTTGTGGCCAAATCCAGTCTGGGAGCCAAGAATGGTTTTTCACATTTTTAAAGGGTTGTAAAACAAACAAATAAAAGAAAGAATAATATTTGACAGAGATTATATACAACCCTGTATAATAGAAAATGTCCTTCTCTGCTCTGCTTAAAGCAGGTGGTGTTCTACAAGAGGGAAAGGTAGGAGAGGGGATGAGGATGAAGAAGGTCATCCTGAAAATCCTTAGGAGGCGGGGCTCACAGGAGCCTGACCAGAAGAAGGCAGGGAATAAGAGAACAGGGGGATTTCAAGGGTGAATCCAAAAATTGTACATGAGGGAGTGTCATTATCAAATATACAAAATACAAGAGAGGATCAGGGCAGGAAGATATTTTGATTTGGGCCGATTTCTGTTGCTGCGAAGTATCTACAAGACCTCCAGGTGGAGATATTTCAGAAACACATTAAACTGAACAATACTTATGCGTCACTTCTCTGTGATCTATGATATAAATTCCTTACGGGCAAAGATAATACAACTGCTTAGTGTTGATCCCAGCCCAGGATAGGCTATTAATCAAGGGTGCCGAAATCTCTGAAGTGAAGTAGAGCATTGTATTCAGGAGACTTGGTGAGAAATCTAGGTTAGAGAAAGAGATGTAAGTCTTGGGTTTTTAGGTGGTTATTGAAGTATGGGAGTTGATGGTATGTTTAATATACTCACTGCAATACTGTTACATCTCTATATGCATTTGTCTGGCTGCCTAATTAAAAGCAAGCCCCTATGTGGCACGATGTCTTCCTTTTAGTTCTATTTGCCAAAAGGCAGGAGAGCATAGCAGTTAGAAGCCAGGGTTTGTAGCCAGGCAGCTTGGGTTTGAAAATCCCCTCTCTCCTACTTGCTAGGTATAATTGTGGGCAAGTCTTGTGACTTTGTGCTTTAGTTAACTCATTTATAAAATGGAGATAATGACACTAACACCCTTTTCAGAGCGTTCTGTTAGACTTAATGATATATGTGTTTAGAAAGGGCATGACTGTTAACACAGTGCCCAGAGTCATCCTTTCAAAAAATAGGTCAAGTCATGTCAGCCCACTAAAAGAAAACCCAACAATGGCTTAGAGTAAAGTCAAAGTTCTCAGCATGCCTTACGTCCCTGACCTTTTCTTGCTCTGCTCCTTGCCTCAGCCAACCAGACTCCTTGCTGCCTTCTCAAACTCATGAGGCACATTCTTGCCTTGGGACATTCGTTTTCCTTCTGCCCAGACCATTCTTCTCCAGAATCTCAGCACATCTTGCTCTCTTACCTCCTTGACTCTTCATTCAGCTGTCATCACTCTTTTCTGAAGAGCAAACACCCTCACTCCCTGAGCTTTCTCCCTTCTATGTTTCGTTTTTCCCCATCACAACTCCTGAATGCCAACATGCTACATAATTTTGTTGTTTGCCTTCTCCCCCTAGAATGTAAGTTAGTGGGGACTGGAATATTGTTGCATTTGTTGAGTGAATGGATGATGCCTTCTGCAGAGTAAGGGCTCTGTTCAGCCTGGGAGCTATGGTTGCTTTCCAAACATCTGGTGCTATGTTGATGACGTTCACCTCCCCATTAGTGCCGGCTCCAGCAAGGCTGAGGAGACAGGGGGAAATGCAGGCACAGATGTCTACTCCTTGACCCCCTGCATTTATAAACCCTGAATGAGAGAGCTTCTAGTCCACTCATCTTGGACAGCCATTTTGTTAAACTCATACATTTGGGGAAAATAGGCGAATGCTTTGAGAGTGCAAAACCCGTTTGTAGTCTTTTAGAACTGGTTTAACAACCCAAAGAAGAAAATTGGGGTATACACACTAATGCTGTTCTTTTGATATTAAATTAGTATTAAAGTGGAATGGAAACTCCTCTTATATTGGACTCCAAGGGAGATGGACAAAGTAATTTTAGAGAAAAAGCAGCTGCCCTCAGCAGTAGGCTCAGAAATGTCAATTTTAATTAAAACATTTATTTTCAAATACATTTCATGGTTCATATGTAGTGATATGTGTGTACTTCATGCAAACATTCAAACTCCTGGGCTGAGGAAATTGGAGAAAGGTATTTTGGTAAAGGACATGAATAGTAAAATCAAAACAGAGAAATGCAAAGAAAAGAAAATCCACCTTGTGCTTCAGCTTTTCCTCAGTCTACACATCAGATTGTTCTTCATGGGCTCGGCCTTTGTTGTGGAAAGGCCAGTGGACCCCCTCATAGAAATCTGGTGTCAGTGGGTCATGGTGGCGGTGGGCATGCCCCCACTCTCAGGTGAGGCCTGCTTAGTGTGTGGGTCCCTGTTTACTTCTTCATTTTAAGTTCTCTCCTTGTGCGTCTAGATTTTAGTTAGAAGAAAGCTACTAAATCAGCCAACTCCAGATTCAAAATTCTCCCAACTTCCATTTTTCCATGAGTACTATTTTGGGTTTGAGTGATTAAAGCTGCAGAAAGGTGTCCAGAATTGTACAATTACCTTCTGAGCTTACCTCTCCTCTTGCTTTCTGCCCTGCAGAGCGTATGCACCTGCCAAACTTCTGTTGACTTCCCAGGGAAACCAGTCATGACTTCAATGTGGCCAAAAAAACATTGAAATAAAATTGTGGGCAATTTAAATTAAATTTAGGATAAGGATTTCTGAAAATTTTGCTCAAATTTCTGAAAGGCTTTTATGACTACATGATCTTGGAATATTAAGATCATCTTGATGCGTGTTATGCTAAAAAAAGTCACTGTCAGGGTACAAAGACAATAAGCAGTATTTATTAGTATGACAAGTGTCCTTTATATTGTAAACTGGTGAATGCATTTCTGATTAAGGTGTATCCTCACATTTGAGAAAATTATGACATATAAATACAGTTGCATCGATTGCTGCTCTCAATATGCTTTTAACCTCTTCAAAGGAGCCATTAACATCACAGTCAGAAACGCATACTGAAGTCCAGAGAATATACCCAGGTACAGCAAGTGGCTGTGTGCTCTAGTGCTAAGCATGTTAACAGGTTATTGAATGTTCCACTTTATAAGTCATGAGAGTTTGATTTGTGTTTAATGATGTCAATAACATACTTCCATATTTTCAAAAAATTTCTGAGCAAATTTTAAAAAACATTTGAGGTTTGCATTTTGATTTTAAAAGTATACTAAATTATAATCAATGCTTTCTTAAACCCATTTTGTTCCTCCCTAGGAAATGTATATATTAATATATATGTATAGTGTATTTTTTATATATATATATATGTAATTTTGGTTAAGAGCTTTGATAAAGAAAAGGAGACCCTGGCATTCTTCTTCAGAAGGCTTGTGGAAGAGCTATTTGCTCACTGGGCTATGTGGGGACAGCATACACATATCCTGACATATTCTGGAGAGTAAACTGTGCGGTATGAATGCCACAGAGAAGTACATGAATAAAGCTTAAGAAAATCAACACTGGGATACTTAACACCAACAAAAGAAAACAAGACGCTTGTTAAGCGTTGCCCATGTCAAAGTAGGTGCTGTTCTGAGTTTTTACAGACCAGCTCATTGGTAGGATTCTACCAATACCACTTTGAGAAAGTTACTATTCTCATTTCTCAGGTGAGGAAATGGTCACGGAAAGGTTAAATAAGTTGTCCCACATAATACAACTAGTAAAAGACTTAAACTCAGGCAGTCAAGCTCTACAGTCTACGCTTGAAAACATTCATATTTAATAAACAGAAGATGTGCCATCCAGGGACCATAGGATGGCGTTTGGTTGCTCCTAGCATAGTGTCTAAAATGACAGGCTTTCAAGCCAACCGCTAGGTTCGAGTCATAGTTGCTCCAGCTTCAGCTGTGTGACCTTGAGCAAGGTACTTAACATCTCCATGCCTCAGTTTTCTGCTGTGAGATGGGGATAATGTGAAAATTAACAGAGCTGGCACACAGCAAGCACTCATTGAGGGTAGTTATGGTTTTTATTAGTTCTGTTACTATCTATCCATGAACAGAGTGGATCAGAAGCACGTTGGGGTTATAGAGGCCAATCAGACCTAATTCATTTTCACAGCATTTCTTAAATAAGGCAAAAATTGGAAGAAAAGTAAATAATGTGACTGCCTTCTTTTTTAAAGAGGAAACTACTTTTTTCCCCTCTGACTTTGATCTCTGTTGCTTTGTTCCTTCTTTCCCATTTTAGTGTTAGCTTTCTTTCTAACATCTTGTGAAATCTAGTCAGGATGAGGCTCAGCAAAACCAGATGTCATAGGAGAAACAAAAAAGAATAGGTTACTAGGATGTCCAGATGAAGAAATGATCTTATCAAGGAAAAACTGCAGAAGTTAAGGGCACCGTACATAGCATTTGCCCTGGTGAAGCATCTAACACAGCCTGTTATGTGCTCCACATTTATATTGCTCCAGTGAGCAGAAAAGAGACACAATTTTCAGAACCAAAGGATATGAAAAAGTGAACAGCTTTTTGTTGCAATTAGGCACCAGGTGGAAGCCATTTCTTACTAATATATGAGATAAGACCATTCTATGCATCACAGAAGTCTTTACACCTCGTAGAAGGGGCACTATATACTGTAAATAATTTAACCACAGTGAAGCCATGGAGTAAGAGGTGCCATTAGTGAGGGATTCAATCAGCCAGCTGCTGGCTTTTATTAAAGGAAGAAATATAATGAATTATTGGGAAGAAGTTGAAAACTGTAGGTATATTTGCTTGCAGTTTTTATTTTTTGTTAGTGGAGGATCATTTTTGCTTTCTGAAGCATCTGATTGATTTTAAGTAGCTCTGGTCATTAAGTAATCTTTAAATTGACCTTCAACAATGTATCAGCAGCTGTGTGATGGAAGCAAATGCATTATGTATTACTGTTTTGGATATAAGTTCTGAAAAAGCCAACTATCATTCTCAACATCAAAGAGCACCCCTTATCAAGGGCTTGGCTGAGAGGATAAAGAATTGGCTATTTACCTTATGACCTTGGTTCCAATCCAAATTGTATCACCAGTGAAAGGACTTATATGATCTCAACCCACACAGGTAAAGGTAGTCCATATCTCCAAAATACAGATTGGCAGAAGTGGGCTTTTCCTGCTTAGGAGAGACCTAAGCCTGAAAAAAATCCAGAGGCATGGACGTGAAAAAGCATCCAGCTCATATGCCATCCTAGAGATGGCAGTCTTCTCAACTGGACGAGGTGGCTCAGAATAGCAGTCTGGGGATGCGCTCCAACCTGGCTTGCAGATAAAGAAATCTGTTTTCAGAGCTTGCAACTCGTCCAAGTCTATTTCTCAAGCCAATACCTGCTCTCTAAACTCTTCCCTCACCCACCCCTCTCCTTCCAGAGACAAAAATGCAGAAAGTCAACTGGAAGGATCTTTAGGATGCCAGTTGTAGAATTAGTGTGACAGTTTTAACATTCTGAAAGGATGATTCCAACTGAGCTGATCTGCTTCAGATTTTGCTTTTTAAACTTAAGATAAAAAATAATTATTCCATTCTTAGCATAGTCACTTAGATAATAGAGTTAACTATGATTATAATTGTACCTGTAGCATTGTACTTTCAGGGAGGAGACCCACTCCATTAGCTATAGGATAAGTGAAAAACTTTCCTGCCCCATATGAGCAGTTTTAAAATTAAATTTTAAATCAAGTTTATAAAAGACCGTTTCATTTGTATTTGACATTTGAGTTTATTTGATAATAGAGATGAGTAAATTTCCCAAATGTGTAACATCTTATTGTAAACAACTCCTCTTTGGTTCTGTACATTTAATCACTCCCTTAATTTTTCATTCTATTAGTTTACTAATTTAGTCATTCTTAGGTCCTTTCAATGAATATTTTAGTAATTTTGGAGTAAAGTCATTTTTATATAGTAATCTTGCTTGGCATAGCAGGAAGGGAGCATTCCAGCATCTGGTTTTATACTATATCCCTTATTTCAAATACAGACAGATAAAAATAATCTCTCTCTGGCTGTAAAGGCAAGCAACATGAACTTCTGCGACAGTACCATTAGGAGCATTTAAGATTCTGTTCCCTACATGCAAATATTAAGCAACTTCAGCTCTTTTAAAAGCAAAGGCACATATCTGGGGTGGGGGCGGCTGCCCTGCTGTGGGTCTGTGTTTCCTCTAAAAGAAAAACCCCTCACCTGTGAGATTTGAAGACGACTAGCACCACCCATGTCAGGTGAAGTCTGTTCTCACTTTCTGCGTGTGGTGCAAAGCATGGGAGCACTGGAGCTCCAGTCCAGCCCAGCTTACTGCAATGGCTCACACGGTAGGCTTGAAGGAAATGCAGGTTGCTGTGGGGTGGCCAGCAGTTTGGAGAAAGCTGCACGGGGTCCAGACATTCCACTGGTTGTGTCTGGGAAGCAGACACAAGCTCGATATTCCAGGAGGGTTAGTCCTTCGCGCCTGTACCGTTAGGCCAAACGGGCTTCTCTTCCATGCACGGAGAGGAGAGCAGATGAAAGGATACAAATGCTATAGCAGACAAAAAGGGGCACACATGTGCCAGTTTACAAATTACTGTTTTCATTAAAAAGGAGCTCAAAAATCAGGTCTCACGTATCATTGTTAAAACCTTAAATATTTTTTAGCGGTGTGATTTCATTATATGAATTACAGAACAATAATAGAGTAATATTACTCTTAAGCCAGCTCACTTAAATTTAAGTTATTCAAACCCAGTAATGCACTAGGTTCTTTGGTTCAAGTTATGCAAATAATATACATTTTTTATTCCACTTCCCACCGGGTTATACATGTATTATAAACACAACAAAGACCTCTTTCTGTACAATATATTACTCAGAAGCTGGTAAAAAATAGAAGCCAAAATATTATGAATTACATTCTTAAAACTGGCTCTGTACAAGTGGCTGACATATTTTAAATGCTAAAGAGAGGCTGGGACTGGAAAGAGAAATGTTGACTCACTCTAACCTACTACTGTTGTCATTCATACTGATGTTCTTCAACGTCTAAATCAGATTATTATCTTTGTTTTCTTTAGAGTGGAACTAGCAGACCCAGCTTTGCTACATTTGGAAAATCAGCAGGGGGAATGGTCATCTCAAAAAGACAAAAATAAAAGAAGGGACTGAAATTTAACATAAATTACCATGGCTGTCCCTGAACTCAGGACTGGGGAGAATCTTTTTATTCTGGTACACAAAGCTGACCATCACAATCAATATGGATTATTTTGCAAACATTGTTTCTTAAACATTTGGTAAATGTGCATAATGCATTGTTTTTTTTTTTTTTAAATATAGCCACTGACATATTCATTCCATTCAGATGTTAAAAGAAAAAAGGCTGAACTTCAGGAAATTAGAATTACTGACAGTATTCATAGACTTAGCCCTCCAAATTGTATGCTAGATGGGGAGGTGATTCTGTGTCCTTCCCCTGGCCTTTTTGGTTCCATGTATGCCTAATGTAGTCCACTGGTAACTTGCTCAAATCAATAAAAGTAAGCAAAAAACAAAAATAATAATAATATGGATTTTCCCAGAAAGTGAACATAAGCATATTTATGTGTCTCTGAAATATAGAGGTTAGTCTCATTATAAACTCATTCTTTAAAAACATCCCTTTACTAAGGGACCTTTATTTCTTTATTCTGGACAAATTGAAACAATAAGAAAAGTGAATAATAAATTCAGTCTTTTGGCTTCATGACGTAACACGAGCTCTGTGGGAATGAGGGAGCATTCCTTTATACTTGTCTGCAATCGGAGCTCTACTGAGCTCAGTGGCTTTGAAAGCTCTGAAGTCCTCGACAAAACTCTTTCCTTCCTTTTCCCCCTTAAAAAAAAGAACAAAACCCCAAAAAAGCCACCTCAACTAACTTATATAATCTCATCAGCGTTTCTAACAGAAATTCTCACCTCAAATTTCTTCCTGTGATACAGAGGGTAGAACCAGTCTCTGGAGTACTTGGCAAATCACTCCCAGCCGCTGGTTATATTCAACAAGTGGCACTTGGGCTCCTGTCAGCATAGCGTTCTTTACACACAGCAAGAAGAGCCACGCTGGACGGCAGGCAAGTGCGTTTAAGAGGGTGTATCATCTATGTGGATGCTCTAGTCGGCCCCTGGTTCTGGGGACAGCTTCTTTCTTAACAACATGGAGACACAGCATCACATTTACTGTCACAAAACATCAACCGTACTGATGTGAAAGTTTAAAAATCACCCTCCATTGGATTGCTATTAAGAAAAAAAAAGACTGTGAGATCAGAATTATTTCTTAATTGCATTTCACACCTGGTTGAGATAGTGTCTACAGCTGCAAGGAGATGAAAGGAATGATTGATCCTTGAAAAGAGAATAGGTAGGGTGGGCACTGGAAGGCTTGGGAGCAGGGCACACTGGGGTGGCGTGAAAGGCAGGATTCACTTTTGGTAGAATTAATTTCTTGCCAGCATTTGAAAAAGAGGAAGGTGGCTCTAGAGGCAGCCTTCCTTCTCCAGTGTTGACTGCAAATCCCCCACCAGAACCGTCTCACTGTAAACAGCAGATATTTTAGAGGCAATTAGACTTCCATGCACCATGCACAACAGCTGGGAAGAGTTTCCAAAGTTTTCTTTCTTTCTTTTTTTTTTTTTTAATTTGAGGGGAATACTAAAGAAATAAAATATCCTGACAACTTCTAGCGTTGTCTTGTGACTTAAAAAAAATCAGCCTGTGAAGTATCACTGCTCTGTTTTAGTCTAATGCTACTTCTATCTTTTATCCTTTTTAATTAGAAGGCAAATTCTCAGACCGCCAGGCCTAATCCCTACACAGTGGAACAAAGCCCAGCAAAGCCTTTGAACACTGTTCAGCCGGGCAGCACAAACCCTAGTAACTGTTGGCAGTAGGGGCAGGACTCTGACCCTCATCTCAGCCATTCTCCTGCAGCTCCTGATGCTCCCTGCCCTTCAGAACCCTATCTGTTGTTCTTCTGTTTAGACTGAAAAGACAAAAGAGGAGACAATGTGGGAAACCTAGAGGATTGGCTAGGTAGGATGCGGGGAGCTGGTGATGGATAGGGGCAAGTAAATGGAGTTTCACGGGAATGGACACAGTGGGGAGAATTGGATCACCAGATTAGGTCTTTAGGTTCAAGAAATTTCTTCATCCCTCACTAAATCTTTTCATGGACAATGCCACTTTTTAAACAATTGTTGCATTTCCAATTACTCCAGGAGTGTTCAAACAAATGCCCCAAACCCTCAATGAAAAGTTTGCTTATATTTTAAACTCGCCAGATGAAAATCAATAAAACAAACACCCCCAAATCAGTGGCAGGCACTTATATCTCCAAAGTATTTACACTTGTAATAATTTTTGAGTCAAGAGCATAATTTGAGCTCACTCAAGCAAAACATGCAACTAGACAGAAACGTGAATTTTCAAAGCTAATGGGAACAATCATGAATCAAAAAGCCAAATTCCAAGTATGCAAATATGAAAAAGGATTGTTTGCCTTTCCTACTTTGGCTAACTGTGAATTATTGAACAGTGAAACAACAGATGCTACCCCCGTGCTGCAAACTCTTCCACATTGTTCTTAGATTGAGCTGAACTACGTATGTGTGGGAATCACTGCTGCCAGAATGTTTGAGAGTTGTGTTGGGATTTCTGAGAAAGATATGCATTTTTTGCATTTTGAGATATCTGGGACAGACACATCAGGGGGGAAAAAGGAAGCAAAGACAAAGACCTTTTTTTGGTTTCAACACAGCAGGTTTCACAAAGCCACTTTCATTTTCCCCCCCTTCGAAAGTCTACAGAAACACCAATAAATGTAGTGCCATACTTAATCATTGTGGCTGTCTTTGTAACCAAATATAAAATGTGTTGCTGATCTGGCTTTGGATGACTGAGGAGTTGATTTAAATCATAGGAAAGGATTCAGTCAGGGGTTTGGATGAATGATGCTCAATAAACGTGTGCATTTTATCGTATAATCTCATATTCAAAGTTAGAGCTAAGCTGCTTTTAAGGAAGTTCCCATTTTTAAAGATCTCAGTAGGACACTGAGTCTTATATTTAAATAATATATGATTTTGAAAATTTCAAAATGTACATTTTACATTGACTTCTGGCACATTTATTTTGAGAACACATTTTATCTTACTAAAGGGACAGCAATATATGTAATCATAGTCCATTTCTATATAATATCTATTATTCAAATGACAAACCCAGTGGCTTCCTCAACATCCTCTGTCTTTGTGCTGCATAGGCAAGTCCTTTCTCTAGGTCAAATGGTGGTAAAATAAGTGAAAGGTATAAAGATAATCAAATACAACTACAGATAGTATTTTATTAAGGATGATGCAGCATTATTGACAGTGTTCTATTGGCTTGCTTTTGTGACCTTTGACATCTTTAAAAATAGATACAAAATATAGCTACCTATATTGACGTTCTTTAAACACACCTTATTTTCATTTTTTCCTTTGTTTTAATTGAAAACAGTCTGAAAAATTAGGATACACTAATTATTTCAGAGGCTCCCAACTATGATCACAATTTGTAAATAAAAATACTTAAAAAAATTTAAAAGTACTCTTCATAAAGATAGAAACCTTTTAAACAAATTGTCTAAATGTTAGCACACATTTCACTGTCTAATGCTCCAATGGAAATTATCAATAAACATTTGCATAAAAAGAGCAAACTCATTATGCATGTGGGTTTTAATAGTCATTGGAAATCTTAACCTAGTGAGAAATTATGTCTGCTTGTCCTGCATACACAGGCTGACTTCTGCAGGCATGTTAGAAAGTGCCATGGACAAGACACTGTAGTGATATTTAATACTACATTTCCAAAAGAAGGTTCTAGAGACTCAGAGACAGTCTTAGAAATGCACACAAACCACAGCTAAACACAGTCTCATAAATCAAATCTGGCATCACTTCTATCAGATAATGGATTTTATGTTTATTCTCGTCCCCACGTCACTGTCATCTACCTACTCACCTTGATCATCTGTATGAATTAATTTTATTAGAATGGAATGGGAAAGAATCCAGATCAGAGGAATCCAAAGCTTTTGAAAACAGTTTTTCTTTTAAGAAACTAAGACTTGCAGGAATACCGACAACGCAGTGTACCTTGTTATTCAACATGGTTGAATATACTTGTTAATACTTATCAGAATATGGAAGTTAAAATAACTCCTATATTTCCTATTTTTCTCTTCTCCAAATTCATGTAATTTCGCTTTACGTAGCAGCTTTGAGTGGATAGTGTTGCCAAAGTTAAAATATCTTGCATGCGGGTTAGTTTTTGTTATCGTTCTTCAGTTTCTTCCACTGAATTAGGCTTCTTTAAGAAGAATAAAACCTTAGAGGGTTTCCAAAGCTTATAATGTAATGTAAATGACCACAAATACTAAGCTCAATCAAAACAAATACTAAAAAAAAAAAAAAAAGCTAACCCTTAATTCTGTATTCTGATCCATCAGTGACTGTATAACTATATCATTAAGGATGTTCTCTAACTGGGGAAGTCCCTACCCTAGAGTGTAAAGGATCAAAGAAAACATTCTTTTCTGTCTGGTACACTTAGTAGTCCTGCCTCCCAACAGTGGGATAAAAGGAACTTGCTAAACTGTTGCCATTTTGCAACATCTGCTATAATTCCCCTAAATCCAGATTTGTCTGACAGAGAGGCCTGTTCTTACATCATTGCCATGTGACAGTATAACGCCAGTCACATCACGCTTGAGGATTGCAGCTTCAGGCTATGATAATATGAAGAAAACCTTTTTGCCTAGGGCAAAACACTTGTAACAAAGTATTATTCATCTGGCCAATTTAAATCTTCTCTCAAAAAGGTACCCAGAAACATATGCAGTATGCCTTTGTAAAAGGCTCGAGCAGCTCATAGGCAAATGACCTGAACCAAAAGCACAAAACCTAATGTCCTGATTAATTACTGCTAAGCGGCTCTGATACACAGAAAAGAGAATGCTGGTACTAATCCTTAACCCTGTCCTACATTCTCAAAATAGCCAAAACATTGCTGACAGTTACAAAAACAAACCTGTCCATGTTTTTTTTTTTTTTTTTTTTAAAGTTGTACATTATCACTTGGTGTCCTCTCCCTAATAAAACCAGGATGCAGACAGATTAGAGAGTTACCAGTCCAGGGGGCTTCCAGGGACAAGGACACAGGCTCATAGAAAGAAAATCTGAAGGTGCAAAAACAAACAAACAAAAAACTGACAATAATACACAATACCCCAAACAGTTATGTTTGAGATGTTCTTATTTTCAGGGTTCAGCTTCCAAGAGATTGAGCTGTTCCTGAAAATTACTCCTTAAGTGTTGAGAACCTCAACATAGAAATGCTTTGCTGATTCACTTGGAGTTGAGATTGCTATGTTTAAAACTTTATTAGAAAAGGATGTTTGGATTTCTTTTGCTTGTAAAAATAAGAGGATGCTCATATTTCACTATAAATATCAGGCTTTAGAATTTCAAACTATTTGACTTGGAAAGCTATCTTGATTTCATCAGTGACTCAAACTATATCTACCTTTATTAAGACAGCAGATATCTGGTGTCTCTGTCACTTTTACTGAGCAAGAAATACATGGTTAAAAGAAGAAAATTATATGTAAGGGAGAAGGAAGTTGCTTATCCTAGCAAAAAATGTTTCTTTTTAAATCAAAGGTCACTAAAGTGCTCATCTTACGATCAGCCATAACACTATTACATTATAGGCAAATCAAATTAAAATGCTTTTCTTATATTTTATGTAAACATGGCACTTTGATAGCCCTAATTCAAAGCAAGTAAACATCTTTATTTCAAAGACTGTTCTTAATCTGACATTATTTTACACGTACACCCCTACTTCTGAGTTCTGGGAAATAGAGGCTGAGGTTCTGAAGCGCCAGCCTAGCTAGACGGAGGGTCAGGTTACCTAGGAGGCCGCCCCTAATGCAAAGGAGAAGAGACATGCTTTCACCCGAGGTGTGCTCGTCATCAAGTCTAACTGCATTTTAGATTGTCAAGAATTTTTCTGTGTGAGCAAGTTATTTGTAGAAACAAGCATTCTCACATGCCACAGCTACCCACCTCGTATTGTAAGAAACTGCACAGGAAATACATTTTCCACCTGTTGGGTCAAATGCTGCCCGAGCAAGTGCATAATCCAGGGTCAGCATCGAAGACTGAGTGTGATGTTCAGTGCTTATTTAAAGGCACCAAGCCCTTGTTTTCTTTTTTGTAAATCCCCATTTTTCTTCCCATTCCCCACCCATTTTCTCTGCCTCTCCCCTCGTCAACTGGCCCCCAAATGATGAACTTTGATTTCTCATCATTCCTAAGTCTCTTCCTTCTGAATTAGGATGATTCACCTTCTCCTGAATGAGGATGTAAGTTTGGAGACAATCCCCTTTGGTTCATAGCATCCTCATTATTCTGAGCACCACCTGCTCCCAGACACGATGACCTTTGCTAGAGATTGTCCCTCCCTGAAGCCAGAAGCTCCGACTCTATTCAGAGGCAGAGTAAAGAACCAAATCTTGCTGCTTCTCAGGTCTGGACATCCAACTTGATTATCCTTCCAGAGGTGAAAGAATTACTTATTATCGGCCACAATTGACACCTTGTAGGGGGGAATTTCTCCTTTCTTGGCTAGTTGCTGACTTTTTTGCAGATTAAAAAAGATAAATTAAGAAGTTTGAAAATCACTCCCTTCCTGGAATGTGAACTGTAATGTTCTTAGAGATCAAAAATACTAAAGTGTTTAGCATTATCTGCTTTCTATTTTACTTATCAGTGTCCCTAAGGTATAGGAAGTACAATGGAGAGCATATAAATTTGGATTAGAAGGATCCAGCTTAAACCCAGCTGCCATTTATTAGTCGTATGGTCCTTAGTGAATTACTTGACATCTCTGAACCTCAGTGTCCTCACCTGTAAAATGGGGCTAAATAAGGCCTATTTCACTGTCATTGGGAGGATTCCACGAGATAATGAACGCAAAAGCGACCTCAACAATTCTGTTAGGCATTATGATCTCCGTTTCACAGAGTGGGTGAATGGTTCAGGAAGGTTGCAGCACTTGCCGAATGTCATAACATCATAGGTGGGTAGCAAGTGGGGACTCTTTATAATCATTAAACCAAGACGCATGAGTTCTCACCTACCTTTAAACTCCTTGTTTCCAAGTTGGAGGAGCTTTGCTTTAAGGGTGAGACAACTAATCTTGCTGACTAGCTCTTCTGAGGCCTAGATAAGGAAGTTTAAGAGGAAGGGACAAACCCATCCCATATACCAACTTCACACTTTCAGTCCAGCTCAGTTTGGTTGCTCAGTTGTGTTCAACTTCTTGCAGCCCCATGGACTGCAGCACACCAGGCTTCCTTGTCCATCACCAACTCCCAGAGCTTGCTCAAACTCACGTCCATCGAGTTGGTGATGCCTTCAAGCCATCTCATCTTCTATTGTCCCCTTCTCCTCCTGCCTTCAATCTTTCCCAGCATCAGGGTCTTTCCCAGTGAGTCAGTTCTTTGCATCAGGTAGCCAAAGTATTGGAGTTTCAGCTTCAGCATCAGTCCTTCCAATGAATCTTCAGGACTGATTTCCTTTAGGATTGACTGGTTTGATCTCCTCGCTGTCCAAGGGACTCTCAAGAGTTTTCTCCAACACCACAGGTCAAAAGCATCAATTCTTCAGCACTCAGCTTTTTAATGGTCCAACTCTCACATCCATACATAGAAAAACCATAGTTTTGACTAGATGGACCTTTGTCAGCAAAGTAATATCTCTGTTTTTTTAATATATTGTCTAGGTTGCTCATAGTTTTTCTTCCAAGGAACAAGTGTCTTTTAATTTCATGGCTGCAGCCACCATCTGCAGTTATTTTGGAGCCCAAGAAAATAAAGTTTGTCACTGTTTCCATTGTTTCCCCATCTATTTGCCATGAAGTGATGGGACCGGATGTCATAATCTTCGTTTTTTGAATG
>NW_011494826.1:5781262-5781583 GCF_000754665.1 Bison bison bison | reverse complement strand
CCACAAATACAGCCTTGACAAATTCCTTTCCCAGTTTGGAACCAATCTGTTGTTTCATGTCCGGTTCTAACTGTTGCTTCTTGACCTGTATATTAGGAGGCAGGTCAGGTGATCTGTTATTCCCATCTCTTGAAGAATTTTCCACAGTTTGTTGTGATCCACACAGTCAAAGACTTTGGTGTAATCAATAAAGCAGAAGTAGATGTTTTTCTGGAATTCTCTTGCTTTTTATATGACCCAACAGATGTTGGCAATTTGATCTCTGGTTCCTCTGCCTTTTCTAAATCCAGCTTGAAAATCTGGAAGTTCTCAGTTCACATA
>NW_011494826.1:5780646-5781162 GCF_000754665.1 Bison bison bison | reverse complement strand
TTGGAGCCCAAGAAAATAAAGTTTGTCAACCACTGTTTCCATTGTTTCCCCATCTATTTGCCATGAAGTGATGGGACCGGATGTCATAATCTTCGTTTTTTGAATGTTGAGTTTTAAGCTAATTTTTTCACTCTCTTCTTTCATTTTCATCAAGAAGTTCTTTAGTTCTTCTTCCCTTTCTGCTGTAAGGGTGGTGTCATCTGTGTATTTGAGGTTATTGATATTTCTCCCAGCAATCTTGATTCCAGCTTGTGCTTCATCCAGCCCGGCATTTCACATGATGTCCTCTGCATATAAGTTAAATAAGCAGGGTGACAATATACAACCTTGAAAGTAAAAGGCACTTAGTTGTGTCTGACTCTTTGGGACCCCATGGACTATATAGTCCATGGAATTCTCGAGGCCAGAATACTAGAGTGGGTAGCCTTTCCCTTCTCCAGGGGATCTACCCAACCCAGGGATGGAACCCAGGTCTCCCACATTGCAGGCAGATTCTTTACTAACTGAACCACAAAT
>NW_011494826.1:5762447-5780546 GCF_000754665.1 Bison bison bison | reverse complement strand
ATCTGGAAGTTCTCAGTTCACATACTGTTGAAGCCTTGCTTGGAAAATTTTGAGCTTTACTTTGCTAGCGTGTGAGATGAGTGCAATTGTGCAGTAGTTTGAGCATTCTTTGGCATTGCCTTTCTTTGGGATTGAAATGAAAACTGACCTTTTCCAGTCCTGTGGCCACTGCTGAGTTTTCCAAATTTCCTGGTTGTAAGCTATTTTGAAATTTTACCTCTTTTATCAAACCAACAACCCTTCCAGATATCATCTCCTTTTCACAGAACAGTATCTGAAAAATGTTAAATCACTTGCCAAAGGTCAAAGTTACCCCTTATGGCAGAACCAGCTTCGTAAATCCCAGTTGCTGTCCTCAGGGCCTTGCTCTTCTACTTAACTTTCCTTGCTCACTGCGCTTCTGCCCCAGGGCTGGTGGCACACTCAGGTGCTGGACAAGAAGAGCTAAACTTCGCAAGGGCTGGGGACACTCCTCCAGGAACTTCCCCCAGAAACTCTGGAAAACCATAACATTTTCTAGAATGAAGTTTGCATAGAAACCAATTTTAAGTGAAACTAAAAATCAAGGTTAAACTACCATTCCACTAAACACAAAAGACTAACACAGTAGAAGACATTTCAGGATGCTTCCATAAAACAAAGAAGAGGAGCATTAGACGAAATTCCAAATTATTTCCAGAGGGAATAGGAACCTAACAGCATATAGTTTTAATTGTGTGTGTGCCAAGATATTTTAAAAATCAGCATATTAAAAAAAAAAAAAAAAACCAGCTTAGCAACAATAGAATAACTGCTGATTCCCACTCTTCTCTTTTCCTTCAGACCCAAACTTCACATCCTCCCTGACTCACTAGGGATTGTGATTATTGTTGTTCTTCAGCTGCTCTGTCGTGTCCGACTCTTTGCAACCCCATGGACTGCAGCACACCAGCACACCCTGTCCATCACCAACTCCCAGAGCTTGCTCAAATGCATGTCCATCAAATCAGTGATGCCATTCAACCTTCTCATCCTCTGTTGTCCCCTTCTCCTGCCTTCAATCTTTCCCAGCATCAGGGTCTTTTACAATAAGTCAGTTCTTCGCATCAGGTGGCCAACTTGTCGGAGCTTCAGCATCAGTCCTTCCTGTGAATATTCAGGACTGATTGCCTTCTGTCCAAGGGACTCTCAAGGGTCTTCTCCAACACCACAATTCTAAAGAGATTGTGATTAGAAGACAGAAAACAAATAGAATCCATAAGGGTACTCTATATCTCTACTTTCTCAAAGATTCTCAGATAATTAAAGAAATGTGCATATCAATCACTTGGGGGATCTTGTTAAAACGCAGACACTTGTTCAATAGGTCTTGGGATGAGGCCTGCCATTCTGCTTTTCTAACAAGAAACAGAGTTCAGATAATATAATGCAGATTCTTCAGTTGTGGATCTACTCAGTTTGGCTTCTTGAAAATGTCAGTGCAGCTCTTAGAATTCAAGGCATCCTGGCTGAAGCCAGGCTTTGGCTGAAGTATTGCTCACTCGCAGACCTCGGGGGACTTCCAGCTGAAGGCTCTCCTTGGTGCGAACAGATTCAGCCTGCAGAGTAGAACAGGTGCTCAAGTTAGAGAAGGTAGGCAGCCACTTGTCCACATTCCTTCCTCTAATCAAAAAGATCAGGAAAGGAAAGATTCATCAGTGACCTAACAGACCTGCTAGATAAAGACGAGACCACGTTTTCTATTCAGTTTGAATGTAAAAGGTGAACAGGTGGCTGTTGGTAGGACTTAATGGTGTAGAGAACAAAGGAAATGAGTTTGCAGAAAGGGAAAACTAGATCTACTAAGCAGAGAACGGATAGGGAGGGGTTGGGGGGGCTTCCCCTCCCCTCCCCTCCCCTCTCCTCAGTTTGATTTTTCTGGCCCTGGTAAAGTGAAAAGGAGTCAAATGGATGAGTTATAAAACTGGCTAAGATTAGGGACCTGATTCTGCTGGAGGGAGGAAGAGAGAATTGGGAGAAGGAGAAAATGACCAATGAGAAGTAAAGCAGACTTCTCAGATGCTGAACCAGGGCTTTGACTGCCTGCAGGCAAGGAGGGTGGGGTTTAGAACTCACTTTATTTACTTATTTAATTTTTTAACTTAATTTTATTTATGTTTTTTTTTTTTTTGAGGATCTGCTAAATTCCAACAGCTAGGCCATGTGCTGTCATAAGTTGTATCCATCGCTCAGTAGCAGATTCAATTTGATGTTGAGAATATGATTGAAAACTCCTGGCATTTTGGTCTCATCACCCATTCCCTGGGGAGATTTTAACTATATTAGTTTGAAACTTACCAGGTCTTTGCCCCTGCACTCCCCACTCCCAGCTCGGGTCGTGAGATTTAGGTGCCTGGGAAATTTGATGGGAGAGTGCCAGTGTGGATTGGTTGCTCTTTTCTTATAGCAAGATTGTCTTTCTCTTCTTAAGAAAAATATTTGATTTTGGCTGCACCAGGCTTAGTTGAGATGCTCGCGCTTAGCTGCCCTGAGGCATGTGATATCTTAGTTCCCTGACCACGGATTGAACCTTCGAACCAGCATCCCCTGCATTGGATTCTTAACCACTGGACCACCCAGAAAGTCCGACTAGATTATCTCTTGCATAAATATTTTTTAAGGTGCTTTGGGCCGAATAGGGGCACGGGGAGATAAGAAAGTATTATGCTTAAATGTTGTGTTAAATAACCATTCTTTTTGATTTTTGAAGAGAAAAGGAAAATCATTTCCTGCCAGCTATTAAAATACCTGCTTTCTTATGAGGCTGGCAGACCTGCTTCCTGGTTTCAGGACTGGACAGAGCTGGTGGCCGGAGAGCAGGGCCATTGAAAAGCCCTCATCCACCCCATCTTGGTCGGCTACCCTTTCACATTTCTAATGCCCCCTTGAATCTGTTAACACTTTTTTTTTCCTGTAAACTTTCTCAGTGAAAGTGAAGCAGGGAAAAAGGGGTGGGGGATAAAGGCATCTGTCAAATTGATTAAGTGAACGTTCATTAGAGAAAGTAACAAGAGGTGAAATCTGCATATGCATTGCAGAAATGTGTCTGATCTTGCTAAATTGTAAAAAGACAAAAAGGGCTGAAAACCCTCCTAGCTGGATGTACTTGAGGAAGAACTGGGGGAGGGGAAAGTCCTCCAACAGTAACTGTCCTTCTTTATAAATGCACACTGGGCCTGCTGTTCCGCAGCACTTGGGGATATAGACGGACCTTGCTTTTCTAGAAACTTGTACTACAATTATAAAATTGTCCTGACTAATGTAGAAGACTCCGGCCACTTCCTTTATTTCTTTTACTATGAGTTTTATTTCCTTCTTTTCCTCACTTACAATACCCTTCCCCCACCGCCTACCCCCACACAACTATTCCAAGGTACTTAAGAATCTAAAGCAGTTGATTTTGGATCACTAGAGTCTAAAATTTGTTTCTATCTAGTGTAGAACAGATTTTTTTTCCTCCTGAGTTTTAAAAGGTAAGTCAGAATCAACTATTTTTGTTTTAATTTTAGTGGTCCTTGGAGGCAGGTTGGGGTCATCCTTACCAAAGTTCTCCCTGATTTATTGGCCTGAACAAAAAATCTAGAATGAGGATCCAAATTCTAGGTAACAATATTGATCTGGAGCAGATCAAGTTCCCGTGCTTCTTATAAAATGGTCAGCTAAGTAGTGTCATTCCAGTGAACTAATAAGCTGGTGTCTTGGGTAACACTTTGAAGAGGATAGCATTATTTCCAATTGTTTTCCATCCAAGGAAGTAGCTTAATATTACTATTCAGTTCAGTCCAGTCACTCAGTTGTGTCCAACTCTTTGCAACCCCATGGACTGCAGCATGCCAGGCTTCCCTGTCCATCACCAACTTCTGGAGCTTGCTCAAACTCATGCCCATTGAGTCAGTGATGCCATCCAACCATCTCATCCTCTATCGTTCCCTTCTCCTCTTGCCTTCAATCTTTCCCAGCTTCAGGGTCTTTTCCATTGAGTCAGTTCTTCACATCAGGTGGCCAAAGTATTGGAGTTTCAGCTTCAGCATCAGTCCTTCCAACGAATCTTCAGGACTGATTTCCTTTAGGATTGACTGGTTGGATCTCCTTGCAGTCCAAGGGACTCTCAAGAGTCTTCTCCAACACCACAAATCAAAAGCATCAATTCTTCGGCGCTCAGCTTTCTTTATCGTCCAGCTCTCATCCATACATGACTGTTGGAAAAACCATAGCTTTGACTAGACAGACATTTGTCAGCAAAGCCATGTCTGCTTTTTAATATGCTGTCTAGGTTGGTCATAGCTTTTCTTCCAAGGAGCAAGTGCATTTTAATTTCATGGCTGCAGTCACCATCTGCAGTGGTTTTGGAGCCCCCAAAACGTAAATTCTCTCACTGTTTCCATTGTTTCCCCATCTATTTGCCATGAAGCGATGGGACCAGATGCCATGGTCTTAGTTTTTTAAATGTTGAGTTTTAAGCCAGCTTTTTCACTCCCCTCTTTCACTTTCGTCAAGAGGCTCTTTAGTTCTTTGCTTTCTGCCGTAAGGGTGGTGTCATCTGCATATCTGAGGTTATTGATATTTCTCCTGGCAATCCTGATTCCATCTTGTGCTTCATCCAGCCTGGCATTTTGCATGATGTACACTGTATATAAGTTAAATAAGCAGAGTGACAATATACAGTCCTGACATACTCCTTGTCCAGTTTGGAACCAGTCCATGTATTACTATAGCAGTAGAATATGTCTGATGACTTTCTTGTTAGTGTGCATTTTCATAGACAAGCATTTCATAATGTCAAATCTAATGGCTCTGTTAATGTTCAATCTATTGAATGCTCTATTCAAACGTATTCCCGTGATTAGCTTTCAACTTTTCTATTAATACCTCTATCTTTCTTCCTCTCCTTCTAAAATCTAATCAGAGAATATCTTATTGAAACAGATTATGATGTTGACTTTAACCTACAGAATGGAGGTACCTCAGGACTTAGTCTGAAAGCATGAGGTTGGCTGCAACATCAGATGTGCCTCAATTGACCCAATCTTGTCATTTTAGAAAGCTAATAAAAGGACTTCCCTGGTGGTGTAGTGGATAAACATCTGCCTGTGAATTCAGGGGACATGGGTTTGATGACTTGTCTAGGAAGGTTCCACATGCCCTAGCAACTAAGTCTATGCACCACAGCTACTGAGCCCACTCACCTAGAGCCTGTGCTCCACAACTAGAAAAGCCACTGCAGTGAGAAGCCTGTGCACCACCGTGAAGAACAGCTTCCACGCAACCACAGCGATAGAAAGCCCACACAGAGAAGGCCCAGTGCAGCCAAAACTAAAAATAATAAATAAAATTGTAAAAAGTTTAAAGCTAAAAATAAGAAAAACACAAGCTTGACATGTCTTAGGTTAAAAAAAAAAAAAGACAGCATGCATCCTTGAGGTGTGGACCAGATTGTCCCGAAGATCTGAAAGGAAATGAACAATAATAAGAATAATACTATGGCAAAAGATGTCCTTTGAAATATCTGCAGATTGCAACAAAGCGGTTCTTCCCATATGTGGGGTTGTCTAGGCTGTTTTGCACCATTATGTGCTTTGGAAATCCTTGTAATCACAAATTTAAGACTTAAATCCTCAGTTCTTCTTTTATTTCTAAACTACCCCCATAGGTATATTTACTTCCTTCTTTTGTCAAGCTTAAACATTTCCAATTACCTCAGACTCTAAAGGGAAATGCGATGGTTAAATTCCTGCACTTGTAATGACATTTATTAATCTAGGGTCTGGTGAGAAATGTTGAACCTCTTGCCTTCCCAAATCATACATTTTAATTCTGAACACACCTCCAAAGAACACTGACATTGTTTAATTAAAATGAGGGTGCACATTAATAAGAAAGGATATCATTTTGTTATTTATATATAATTTTATTTTATTAAAAAAATGAACAGAGACTGGTAAGTTCCATAATTGCCCACCATGATGAAGGAATAAGTGTAGGAGAGAAGAAAAGCACAGTAAGACATAGATGTTAGTAAAACACTCCTTAATACTACACAAGCTGTAGAAAATGCTACTTTGCATTTGGTCCTCAACTTGGCTGACTGCAAGCCATTGAGGAAAAAGTGCACCTTTTAAACTAATTCCTTGGTCAGAAGATAGAGCCACATCTACAAGCCTCCTCATTAATATACTATAATGGTCAAGTAAGAGATTAATAGCAAAGTCACCTGCTAAAGCAACCAGGAACCTGTTGATTAATAATAAGCCTCCAAAAATAAGATACCAGACTGCAAAGCAAAATCAAGTCCCAGGGCAACAAGTGCTTCTGTAATTTATTCCTTCTTTATATGAGGGCATAAAGCTCCCTTTATAAACGTGTTTTCCAGGCCCTGCTGTGAGCTGTAGGTGTGAGCTTTTCAGCTGATTTATTAATTTTAGTTTCAATCAACGTGTCACCTGCAGACACAAAAATGTAGGCCTCACCACAGAAAATACAATTTAAGAGAAAAAAAAAAGAAAGAAAGAAAAAGAAAAAACAGGGCTTTAATTCAAAAAACTCTGCCAGGATTTTTTTTTAGATGAACACTGGAACGCCTATTCTTTGAGATCTAAAATAATTCCCAGCAACATAATTAAACAAAAATCAAAATTAAACATTTTTGTCATACTTCGAAGTCAGTCTTAGACCTGGGGAAGAGTAACATGAGGCTGCCAAAACAATCAGTTTCTCTTGTCAGTAGGGGTACATTCTCCCCAAAGAATCGAATGAACAACAAGTCCCCTGGGCAAAATGTGCAAAAAATTCTCAATTAGTTGTCTTTATTTAGTGAGCACTATGGGGTCCTCAACCACACTATAGAATTATGGCAAGAAAGCTGAGCTCTTCACTAGCTTATTAGCATTCTCAGAGGCTTGGAGTGCTGCTGATAGCAGGCTGTTGCCTCCAAGAGCTGTTGGTGGGACCCCTACACTCCCTTTGTCCTTTTGTCCTTCCAAGTCAGCAGGAAGTACTGCCCCATGTTCAGGGCATTCTGGGATACCTTCATTCCATTCACAGTTTCCATATCCGACAGGGCCCACGTCTTTGTTATTGACTATGACCATCACTGTTGCAGGTTTAAATGAAAAGCAAAAGTGATCTGTATCAGTCCATTCTAAATGCAGGTTTAGGAAGTAACCCCCTTCCAAATGAACATCCTTGTGGGGCTGGAGTGGCCTTACATAGCCAAAGCCCCGTAGGAAATCCAGGTCTACTGTTACAATCTGGCTGCATTCTTTTCATCTTGAAATTACAACATTAGGCTAGAAACAGAAGTAGCAGTGGGTTACTAAAATTCCAGACTGATTCCTCATCATATGTATTTTTACAGCACTCCTTTGCCTGTTGATCTCCCCCGATCCCACCCTTATACCTCTATAGATGCCCTTCCCAGAAAAAAAATATAAAGATGAGAACAATAAAAAGAAAAGAAAAGAAAAACTGGCAATAAATATAGAAATGCCTTTTCTAAAGAAGAGGGTATTTGCTGCTTTAGGGAAAACACTATCATTGACTAAATTAACAAGTTGTCTTATCAACTGCCATAAGCCTTGGAGTCTAATTAATTTAGTACTGATCAATAGTCTTGAATGAGGCATTGATTTCTGCCTGTTTGACAGGGCTGCAGCTGAAATCGCTTTCTCCGTACACCACACACACAGAGGCACCTAAAGCTTATGCATTATCACATTAAGATTTTATTCCACTTATCCT
This sequence comes from Bison bison bison, assembly GCF_000754665.1. Taxonomy (NCBI): domain Eukaryota; kingdom Metazoa; phylum Chordata; class Mammalia; order Artiodactyla; family Bovidae; genus Bison; species Bison bison. The sequence continues at coordinate 5,772,791 of NW_011494826.1, read as the reverse complement.
ATATGGGCATGAATTTCATGAACCAACTATAAATGAGAAAATGGGATTAAAAAGCAACTTTGGAAGTAGGAACAGGTTGACTAGCAAGTGCAATCTGAACTTGAGTACTCCCTGCCAAAGTTCTGCTTTCTTAGAAAATGTCCTTTGAATGAGATGAAACATTAAAAAAGAAAAATGGAAAAAAGAATGTGTTTTGCTTAAAATAGATAGTAAACGCTTTAACTGGCCCTAAAACCTGCAAAGAAGTCTTGGATTCTTTTTCTGACTCTTATTTTTAGAATGCTGATGATACTTTATTAAAAGTATCCTGATCCAAAGTAATAATAACGGTAATACTATCTGGCTAAGAGCAGAGGCAGATGGTGAGCCTCTGATAAGCATGAAAACCTGCGATGGAGCCACCCGATTTGTCTTTTACTGCTGGGGTTGGTGGGCTAGGGGTGGGGGAGGGGGTAAGGAGGACTTCCCACTTCCAAAATCAATGACAATATATTGGGACAGTATTGGGACAAAAATAATTTAAGCATTTGACTTTAATTTTTATCTGGACTGACAAGATATTTATTCTCATGACATACATCCTAAAAAAGATCGAGGTTTGCGTTAAGGTTTTCATATCCTCCTATGACACACCCCTTGCATTTTCTTTCTGGTCCCTCCCAGTTTTTGTGGCTGTTCACTTTCACTGTGACTGCCAAGCCGCCTGACACTTCTGAAAATCATGAGGATTTTCCCCTTAGGCCTGGCCACCGGGTAGTTTTTCCTCCCTTTGCTTCAACATTACTGGAAATAAGCATTAAGGTAAAACTTTTCAAATATTTCAAAGATGATGGCTTCAGTTTCAAGCACACAGAGAAACAAGATAAGTAAGGAATTTGTCTATCTCAGAACAATTTTCTATTCAATAAACATCATGCAGAAAAGAAAGAAATGAAGAGGAAGGGAGGAGAACTGAAAAAAAAAAAGTGCAACTGCCTTCTTTTCCAAGGTTGGAGAAACACTCAAAATGGTTAAAACAAAGCAAAGAATTCATATTCTTTTCCGTACATTGTTTAATATAGTTTGGCTTTTTAAAACTTTCAATTTACATATAAATGTATATATAACATAATTGAAAGAAAGTTCCCCCAAATATATACATATATATATGTATTTTTTTAAGGTTCCAGAAAAGTCCTCCCCTTAATCTCTTTGGGGCCTCCATGAGTTTCCATAGCACTTTACAAAAGATCTTTATTGAGGAAAGGATTGGACAAACTTTCCTTATATGTGTGGCCCACACCATTAATTGCCCCATCTCCTTCAGTAAGGCCTTATTCCTATGTAAATACCCTTGCATAATGTTACAGGCTATTGTTAGGCCAGCGCCAGTCAGTTGCCACTTATATGCATTTTTATTTCAATCCGCTGCTCCGAGAATGAAAAGATGTCTGGACTTAAGCTGTTTACCAACTGGGCTGAAGCTGCAGAGCGGCAAAACTGAAGAAAGCCCCAAGCAACTGCAGGAACAAGCTTTTACAATACGAGCAGCCATTTTCAGTTGAGTTATTAACCCACCCTGAAACTCTTCTAAGCTATGCCTTTTTTAAAGAACAAATGTGCTGAATCAAACATGAATGAGCCAGCACTATTAAGAGAGAAATCCTCTAAAGAACTATTGAACACAACATAGGTTTGTAATCATTTTGTCTCAGTTGCTGCTACCAACATTATCAAGGATGATAATGCTGGCTCAGTTGTGGATTGGCTCGTAATTAAACAATAGCATGGTACAGTAAAAACACACATGCAAGTAACAAGCACCCAGAGTCAGAAAACAGTGTGCAAGAGATGAGAAGATTGAATTGCTAGCTCACCACCAGGACCTCATACTAATTTGGCCACTAAAAAACAGTAATCTTTAGTGGGAACATTGGAAATAGGCTTCCAAATTCAAGGCTGTCTCTTCTTCAATCCTGTGTGGCCTTATACGTGCTTAAATTGAATACTGTAAAATCATTTTTACTTTACAGTTGTAAAGATCTGCTGGAATGAGACACTGTGAAAATAAAGGAATGAAATTCTACCAAAGGGAACTGGCTTTTTTCTCTGTAAAATGTGCTGCAGGCTAGGAACATCGTTCTTATTTAATGGCATCACAATTTGAGTACTGTGGTATTAGCCTAAAGAAACTCTTGACTATTTGCTTATTAGAATCCAATGAGTGCTTAATAAGTGCATATGTATGACAGAGGAAACATCTCATGGCACAGTTAGAACTACAGGAAAACACACGCAGGAGCACACACACACACACACACACACATACACACACGAGCTGGGGAAAGCAGTCTTGAGTTAATTACCATCACAATGAAATCAAGTACAACAGTCATAGCTGAAAACCATTTCTATTAAAGCTGCTAGACTCAACCTTGCCTCTGCAGGTCAGTCATGGCACTGATAACCTTTCCAGCAGACAAATACATGTAACATTGCCTCATCTAATTAAAAGCTCTGGGAGGTGTAGAAAAATACCAGCACATTGAATCCAAGCAAATGAGTGCTGCCTTGGGCTGTTGAAGCTACCATATGCTGCTGCTGTTTACTCTGGAAGGAAACTGAGTCACTTAACATTTCAATAGGTTAATCAATTGACAATTAAATGGAGAAATCGGTTAACTCCGAAAACAATTAACATGACACTCCATTAAGTACACTTTCTAATTGCCACAGCTGTGAGTGGAAATCAACGTGCGTGTTAAAGCATCTAACTGGGGTGGTACTGTTTTTTTGTGTGTGTTTGAGAAAACGGAATTAGCTGAAAACTCGGGTTTTATTTTTATAGATTAGACAGTAGGAATTCTGTCACCCACTGCAGTTTTAGCAGAGGGGAGCTGTGTATTTTTTTTTTATTCTTTTAAGGGCTCATTTCAAGTTGTTGAAATATTTAATTTGCAATGATTAATTAAAATAGCCCAAACCCCTCCTACCAAATTATGGGTTGGTGAACAAAATGGGAAATCTCTCCTTTTGCCCATTTTGTGGACAGAATTACTTCACAGGATCAGGTATACTTCAAGATCTCCTTTCTAATTAAACATTACAATGCGCAAGTTGTAAAGTCAGGGTTTTTGCTGAACATTTCTGTGAATGGTTTCTGGTTGCTGGTTGTGTCTCTAACCTTGCTGTAAAATGGTAACAGTAGTGAAGGCCTTGTGTTTGGATCTTTACAGACTATTTACAAATGGTTGCTATAGATAGTCATTAAGAAGAAAAGTATTCATTTATGAAAGAGGTGAAATTTAAGTAAATTATATCTATTTCTTATATATATTAAGTGCTAAATAAGTATCTTTGAATGAATGAATATCTTTAAGAGCTGATTATCAAAAGGGTAAAATTCTTCTCCCTCACTCCTTTTGGTAACTTTACTAACCCTGGATATGGAAACGTGAATAGGATAACGGTAGCAGAGTGGGAGAATGGCACTGAAGAGTAAAAGCATAAAGGACACAGCTGATGTGTGACGGCAACACTAACACGACACAGTTTTCTGATATGGGCACCTGGTGAGATGGTGAGCTAATTAGTCAAAATAGAAATAAAGAAGAAAGAATACAAGTTGAGGGTAGAATAGGGATATTAGGTAATGAGTTAAGGACATGTTGAATTTGAAGGATATCCATGTGAAGTTCACATCTGCACCTGGATATCCTATGGGTCTTCTCTGGTGACTCAGACGGTAAAGAATCCACCTGCAATGCAGGAGACCTGGGTTTGATCTCTGAGTTGGGAAGATCTCCTGGAGGAAGGCATGGCAACCCACTCCAGTATTCTTGCCTGGAGAATCCCCATGGACAGAGGAACCTCGTGGGCTACAGTTCATGGGGTTGCAAAGAGTCAGACATGACTGACCATAGGATATCCAAGTGCAGATGTGAACTAGACAGTTATATATATATATCTCTCTTTTTCTTTTCAAATTTTTGGCCAGATCCTGCAACCAGGGATCGAACTTGCACCTCCTAAAGTAGAAGGCAGAGTCTTAACCACTGAACTGCCAGGAAAGTCCCAACATATCCCTTTCTTGATAGATAGACAGATATGTTTGAAACTCACATACAAGAGATATTTAGGGGTTGTCAGAAGACATATGGTGGCTAAAGGATGGAAGTGGAAAAGATTCCATTTCCACTTATTTCATGTAAAATAAGAACAGAGCAGCTCATTTCACATGCTAGCAAGGTAATGCTCACAGTCCTTCAAGCTAGGCTTCAGCAGTACGTAAACAGAGAACTTCCATATGTACAAGCTGAGTTTAGAAAAGGCAGAGGAACCAGAGATCAAATTGCCAGCATTCGTTGCATCATAGAGAAAGCTAGGGAATTCCAGAAACACATCTGCTTCATTGACTACACTAAAGCCTTTGACTGTGTGGATCACAATAAACTATAAAAAATTCTTTTTCCTTCTTTTATTTAAAAAAAAATTATTCATTTTAATTGGAGGCTAATTACTTTACAATATTGTAGTGGTTTTGCCATACATTGCCATGAATCAGCCACAGGTGTACGTGTGTTCCCCATCCTGAACCCCTCTCCCACCTCCCTCCCCATCCCATCCCTCTGGGTCATCCCAGTGCACCAGCCCCGAGCACCCTGTCCCATGCATCGAACCTGAACTGGCGATCCATTTCACATATGATAATATACATGTTTCAATGCCATTCTCCCAAATCATCCCACCCTCGCCCTCTCCCACAGAGTCTAAAAGACTGTTCTATACATCTGTGTCTCTTTTGCTATCTCGCATATAGGGTCAACGTTACTATCTTTCTAAATTCCATATATATGCGTTAGTATACTGTATGGATGTTTTTCTTTCTGGCTTACTTCACTCTGTATAATAGTCTCCAGTTTCATCCACCTCATTAGAACTGATTCAAATGTATTCTTTTTAATGGCTGAGTAATATTCCATTGTGTATATGTACCACAGCTTTCTTATCCATTCATCTGCTGATGGACATCTAGGTTGCTTCCATGTCCTGGCTATTATAAACAGTGCTGTGATGAACATTGGGGTACATGTGTCTGTTTCAATTCTAGTTTCCTTGGTGTGTATGCCCAGCAGTGGGATTGCTGGGTCATAAGGCAGTTCTAATTTCAGTTTTTTAAGGAATCTCCACACTATTCTCCATAGTAGCTGTACTAGTTTGCATTCCCACCAACAGTGTTAAGAGGGTTCCCTTTTCTCTACACCCTTTCCAGCATTTATTGTTTGTAGACTTTTTGATAGCAGCCATTTTGACTGGCATGGAATGGTACCTCATAGTGGTTTTGATTTGCATTTCTCTGAAAATGAGTGATGTTGAGCATCTTTTCATGTGTTTGTTAGCCATCTGTATGTCTTTTGGAGAAATGTCTGTTTAGTTCTTTGGCCCATTTTTTGATTGGGTCATTTATTTTTCTGGAACTGAGCTGCAGGAGTTGCTTGTATATTTTTGAGATTAATTCTTTTTCAGTTGCTTCATTTGCTATTATTTTCTCCCATTCTGGAGGCTGTCTTTTTACCTTGCTTATAGTTTCCTTCGTTGTGCAAAAGCTTTTAAGTTTAATTAGGTCCCATTTGTTTATTTTTGCTTTTATTTCCATTACTCTGGGAGGTGGGTCATAGAGGATCCTGTTGTGATTTATGTCCGAGAGTGTTTTGCCTATGTTCTCCTCTAGGAGTTTTATAGTTTCTGGTCTTACATTTAGATCTTTAATCCATTTTGAGTTTATTTTTGTGTATGGTGTTAGAAAGTGTTCTAGTTTCATTCTTTTATAAGTAGTTGACCAGTTTTCCCAGCAACACTTGTTAAAAAGATTGTCTTTTCTCCATTGTATATTCTTGCTTTCTTTGTCAAAGATAAGGTGTCCATAGGTGGGTGGATTTATCTCTGGGCTTTCTATTTTGTTCCATTGATCTATATTTCTGTCTCTGTGCCAGTACCATACTGTCTTGACTGTAGCTTTGTAGTATAGCCTGAAATCAGGCAGGTTGATTCCTCCAGTTCCATTCTTCTTCCTCAAGGTTGCTTTGGCTATTCGAGGTTTTTTGTATTTCCATACAAATTGTGAAATTATTTGTTCTAGTTCTGTGAAAAATACCATTGGTAGTTTGATAGGGATTGCATTGAATCTATAGATTGCTTTGGGTAGTATACTCATTTTCACTATATTGATTCTTCCAATCCACAAACATGGTATATTTCTCCGTCTATTTGTGTCATCTTTTATTTCTTTCATCAGTGTTTTATAATTTTCTATATATAGGTCTTTTGTTTCTTTAGGTAGATATATTCCTAAGTATTTTATTATTTTCATTGCAATGGTGAATGGAATTGTTTCCTTAATTTCTCTTTCTGTTTTCTCATTGTTAGTGTATAGGAATGCAAGGAATTTCTGTGTGTTAATTTTATATCCTGCAACTTTACTATGTTCATTGATTAGTAATTTTATGGTGGAGTCTTTAGGGTTTTCTATATAGAGGATCATGTTATCTGCAAACAGTGAGAGTTTTACTTCTTTTCCAATCTGCATTCCTTTTATTTCTTTTTCTGCTCTGATTGCTGTGGCCAAAACTTCCAAACTATGTTGAATAGTAGTGGTGAGAGTGGGCACCCTTGTCTTGTTCCTGACTTTAGTGGAAATGCTTTCAATTTTTCACCATTGAGGATAATGTTTGCTGTGGGTTTGTCATATATAGCTTTTATTATGTTGAGGTATACTATTCCTGTTTTCTGGAGTGTTTTTATCATAAATGGATGTTGAATTTTGTCAAAGGCTTTCTCTGCATCTATCGAGATAATCATATGGTTTTTATCTTTCAATTTGTTAATGTGGTGTATTATGTTGATTGATTTGCGGATATTGAAGAATCCTTGCATCCCTGGGATAAAGCCCACTTGGTCATGATGTTATGAAAAATTCTTAAAGAGATGGGAATACCAGACCACCTTACTTGTCTCCTGAAAAACCTGTATGTGGGTCAAGAAGTGGCAGAACCTACACGGAGCAAAAGACTGATTCCAAATTGGGAAAGGAATACAACAATGTTTGTCACCAGCTTATTTAACTTATATGCAGAGTACATCATGAGAAATGCCAGGCTGTAGGACTCACAAACTGGAATCAAGATTTCTGGGAGAAATATCAACAACCTCAGATATGCAGAGAACACCACAATTATGGCAGAAAGTGAAGAACTTAGTCTCTTGATGAAGGTGAAAGAGGAGAGTGAAAAAGTTGATGTGAAACTCAACATTCAAAATCAACTTGGTTTGAAAATCAACATTCAAAAAATGGCATCTGGTCCCATCACTTCATGGCAAATAGATGGGAAACAATGGAAACAGTGACAGACTTTATTTTTTGGGGGGTCCAAAGTCATGGACAGTGACTGCAGCCAATGAAATTAAAAGATGCTTGCTCCTTGGAAGTAAAGCTATGACAAACCTAGACAGCATATTAAAAAGCAGTGACATCACTTTGCCAACAAGTGGTCCATATAGTAAAAGATATGGCTTTTCCAGTAGTCATGTACAGATGTGAGAGTTGGACAGTAAAGAAGTCTGAGTGCTGAAGAATTGATACTTTCAAATTGTGGTGGTAGGGAATACTCTTGAGAGTTCCTTGAACAGCAAGGAGATTAAACCAGTCAATCCTCAAGGAAATCAACCCTGAATATTCACTGGAAGGACTGATGCTGACATTCCAATACTTTGCCCACCTGATGAGAAGAGCCAACTCATTGGAAAAGACCCTGATGCTGGGAAGACTGAAGGCAAAGGGATAAGTGGGCAGCAGAGGATGAGATAGTTAGATAGCATCACGGACTCAATGGACATGAATTTGGGCAAACTCCAGGAGATAGTGTAGGACAGGGAAGCCTGGTGTGCTGCAGTCCATGGGTTCACAATGAGTTGGACACAACTTAGCTACTGAGCAACAGCAACAAGAACAGAACAGGGCTTAGAGTAAGACCTTGGGTAATACCAGTATGACTGGGTGGACAGAGGAACGAGTCAGCCAAGGAGGCTGAAAAGAAAAAGTCAGAAGAAAAGAGAAACGAGGGCAGAGTGACCACAGAAATCAAGGGAAAATAGAGTGACTAATACTCAAGAGGTCTAGTAATATTAGGGCAGTTTGGAAACCCTGGTGCCCTAGTGGTGATTGGTTGCTGCAGAAGGGGCTTGAGTTAGAACAGTCTAGATGTCTTTGGTGGTCCAATGGGTTAAGAATATGCCTTTCAAAGCAGGGCACAAGGTTTCAATCCCTGGTTGGGGAACTAAGATCCCACATGCTGTGGGGCAACTAAGCCTGTGAGCTGCAACAAAAGATCCCACATGCAGCAACAAAAATCTCACATGCCTCAACTAAGATCTGAAACAGCCAAATAAACAGTTAAAAAAAAAAAGCACATCACTGTCTCCATAGGCAATGAGTTAACGGGAGGTAAAGAAGGAGAGATGTTGATTCTGAGCTACTTTGAGAAGCTTGGGTGTGAGGGACAGAGAGAGGGCAGGAGCTTGAGGACTGGAGGATGTAAGGGCAGTTTTGTTTACATCTGAGTTGGGAAATGACCATGGATAGGGTTATATTTGAATGATCCAGAATGGGAAGATGAGTTGGTTCAGGATTGTTGACTTGTGTGTGTGTGTGTGTGTGTGTGTATTTTTAGTCTGGGGGATTCAAAGAGGAAAAAAATGGTTTGGAATTGCTGCTGAGAAGACTAGAAGAGGAATGTGACTGAAGATGGATAAAAAGGATTACCATTGCGAGCCTAAATGGAAATGAAAACAATATCTTTGTGGTCACACCCATCTGAATTGCAATGGGATTTTCTCTATGGGAACTCCTTCATTCATATCCTTGTTCATTTGTTCAGCAAATATTAATGGATGCTTGGCAAGTGCCAAACACTCTTCTAGAGCTCCAAGACACAGTGATGAAAAAGATAAACAAGGTCACTGCCCTCAAGGAACTAGAGAGTTCCTGGAAAGCATCTCTTTTAAATGTGGTAGGTTTACTCCTAGGAAGTGACATTGAGTCTTTTTTTTTTTTTGAAGAATGGGAAAGACCCAGCCATCACGGACCTGGTGCAAGAACATTCTAGGAGTTAGGGGAATGGAAGTTTCCTTGGTTGAAGAACAGGTGTCCATATAACCAACTGTTTCCTATTCCCATCAGGTCTTATCATTGTAACACCTGGGTAAAATGGATTGTATGTTACATTGAGTTTGTCTTTAGTTTTTTTTGTTTGTTTAGTCATTCATGTTTAGATACAACCTTTAAAGAAAATGCTGATTATAAAGCAGCCACTTAAAATACTGTTTCTCCCTCCTTAGTCAGTGAGCAAAATGAGTTTTATGAGATACAAATTTGGTAGTTGTAACTTTCGGTTAGTTTGTGCTTGGGATCTTTGGGTGATCTTTAATTGAGAAACCCGTGCTGTGGTACAAAGGCAGTTGTTCTGTGAAATCTCGTTCTTTTATGGTAATAACTGGATTTTTATCTGGACACAGAACTATCCAGGAAAAAAAGCTACATGTGGCTATATGACTAGGCTTTGGACAATGGGCTATGAAAAGAGCAATGTGTGTAACATCTAAGAAGTGATATTAAAGGAAGTGGGTCCCCTCCTCTCTGCCCTCCAACCATTGCTTAGAAGGTGGTATGGTGGCTGAGTTGCCTTCTTGGACTGTGCAGTCAAAAGCAACAAAAGTTGGCAGAGTGAAAAGTGAGAATAGTCTACGTTGCAGATGACCAAGGAACTGCCACACCAGCCTTAAGTTGCTTGCACCTTTACTTTTGCAGGGAAAATAAATAAATTTATGTCTTGTATAAGGAAGGCATGGTCATATCACACAGACAAATCATCAACCTGACTATCCTATCTTAGTTCAGTTCAGTCGCTCAATAGTGTCCAATTCTTTGTGACCCCATGAATTGCAGCACGCCAGGCCTCCCTGTCCATCACCAACTCCCGGAGTTCACTCAAACTCACGTCCATCAAGTCAGTGATGCCATCGAGCCATCTCATCCTCCGTTGTCCCCTTTTCCTCCTGCCCCCAATCCCTCCCAGCATCAGAGTCTTTTCCAATGAATCAACTCTTTGCATGAGGTAGCCAAAGTACTGGAGTTTCAGCTTCAGCATCATTCCTTCCAAAGAACACCCAGGACTGATCTCCTTTAGGATGGACTGGTTGGATCTCCTTGCAGTCCAAGGGACTCTCAAGAGTCTTCTCCAATACCACAGTTCAAAAGCATCAATTCTTCAGTGCTCAGCTTTCTTCACAGTCCAACTCTCACATCCCTGC
>NW_011494826.1:5731565-5762347 GCF_000754665.1 Bison bison bison | reverse complement strand
AGTAATGTCTCTGCTTTTGAATATGCTATCTAGGTTGGTCATAACTTTCCTTCCAAGGAGTAAGCATCTTTTAATTTCATGGCTGCAGTCACCATCTGCAGTGATTTTGGAGCCCCCCAAAACAAAGTCTGACACTGTTTCCACTGTTTCCCCATCTGTTTCCAATGAAGTGATGGGACCAGATGCCATGATCTTCATTTTCTGACTGTTGAGCTTTAAGCCAACTTTTTCACTCCCCTCTTTCACTTTCATCAAGAGGCTTTTTAGTTCCTCTTTACTTTCTGCCATAAGGGTGGTGTCATCTGCATATCTGAGGTTATTGATATTTCTTCCTGCAACCTTGATTCCAGCTTGTGCTTCTTCCAGCCCAGCATTTCTCATGCTGTACTCTGCATATAAGTTAAATAAGCAGGGTGACAATATACAGCCTTGACATACTCCTTTTCCTATTTGGAACAAGTCTGTTGTTAACCTATGTTCAAATACATGCATAGCAAATGTCTATTCAGTATCATTGTTTTTTCATTTTAAAATTTTATTTATATTTTTAAAGAGTTTTATAAAGGTATCATTGAATTTATAAATTGTATATATTTGTACAACTCAATGTTTTGATACACATATACACTGTGAAAAGGTCACCACAGTCAAACTAATTAACATATCCATCACTTCGATATGATACCATTTTCTGTGTGTGTGTGAGTTGAGGCAACTATTTGTTTTTGAGTTGTTAGAATGGTGTGACAAATTTCCTTCACATAGTATTTTAGAAATAAACTAGTTCTGAGTTATCAGATAAATTTCCACCACATGTAAATCCCAGTACAGTGGCTGTCATTCTATTAAAGTAAAGCTATTTCCACTTCCCAAAGGACGAACATAAAAAGCCAGTTTTGCTGTATACATAGTTACTGCTGTGGCATGTCTGTGCCCATTTCCCTTATTATCATTGATATATTGTCCATGTAAACATATGAAAATTTCTACCTTGCTTAACTTTTCTTATGGGATTAAGTCATCAAGAAATATAAATTCTTCTGTATTTTCATGTTAACAAGCATTGAGAAGGGATAAGATTTTAGTTCTTTTGTTTTTGTAGTGGTACTCATTGGCTACAAGTGTCTTGAATTGTTTGGCTTGTGTGTCTCCTGGGTCCTTCTCTACTTGCTCAATGTGGGACCTGGCCATCGCCATTGTCATTGCCATTGCCTCGTCTTCTAAGCCTGCCAGAGCTCTAAAATTTTCTCAGTTTTGCCCTGGCTTGCCCCACATGTGGTCCAGCAGCAGCCAGAGCAGTTTTAGCACCTAGACTTGACTCTACTGTACCCACATGAAGCTCTGGCTTCTCACATCACTTGTGGATCCAGATGGATCACCACATCCTAGAGTAGGGGCTTTGGCTTCTGTAGCCAATGATCCCTGGAGCTGGCAACATATGAAAGGAGTGTATGGCTCAGATAGCAAAGAAGCTGCCTGCAAAGCAGGAGACCAGTTTCAATCCCTGGATTGGGAAGATCCCCTGGAGAAGGGAATGGCTACCCACTCCAGTATACTTGCCTGGAGAATTCCATGGACAGAGGAACCTGGTAAGCTACTGTCCGTGGGATCGCAAAGAGTTGGAAATGACTGAGCAATTAAAACTTTCACTTTCATTGGTTCCTTAGGGCCAACTTCAACCATGAGAGAGAAGTAATGACAGGCAGTTTCATGTAGGCTGCATGGAAGATATCCTTCATCATTAACTGACTGGCTGCGTTTTCTTATGATGCTGTGGTCAGCTCACTGTGTACCCATATTTTTATCCACTTTCCTTTCTTCTCCAGTTCCTTCTCTTAATACCCTGGAAGTGTACCTACCAATAAAGCCTTAGGTCATAATTTTTAACTTAGGACTATTTTCTAGAGAAACTAGTGTACCAGAAATGTGATGAAGACAGACCCAGCAATGTTAGTACCATTGTTGAGATTTCAGCACCCTTCCCCACCTTTTTTTTTTCAAAAGAGAATAGGGCAGGAATAAAAGGAGAGTCGATAGTGAGGTCCACTGCTAGCCCATGTAAACTGGTGTGAGTTTCCTTAAAAGGTGATTGTTCTAGGTATATATAGTTCATAGGTACATGGCTTATTGTACAAAATCTGGGCTGGATTTGAGCCCTGCTTGTCCCCATGGTCAGATGCCCTGGTGCAAGGAACAGCCTATACAAACATTGTCAAGCATTGTAGAAGTATTGGGTTGGCTAGAAAGTTTGTTCTTTTTGGCCAACCCAATATTAAACAACTTATAAAGAAGTAAATTCAGAGAGCTTAGTTTTTTAAGCTCTTCTTGTGCACTGTTGATGTAGTTATATAAAGAAAAAAATAAATGCTACACTTATTGTTTATAGTTCCCTGACTTTATATGTATGATAGCTTATCTTTCTTAGGAAAGAGATTAAATGAGTCTTGTCCTTAGTAGGCGAATAGATGAGTTGGGCCAAGTTATAACCTATTCACATTTAAAAGTGGTGTATAAATGTGCCAGGCATCCTTCTATATGTGGAGTTACAATGAAGAATCAGCACAGTTATGCATATGGTTTTAGTATCCTCTAATAACCCAGGATAAAGAGCAGAGAAAATGGATGATTGCAGCTATCCAGGACTGGGAGTCACTTTCTTCCTTTTCTTTAGCTTCTCAAATTTTATCAATCACTCAAACACTATATTATTCAGGTCTTTAGTATTTTCCTACCCCTCAGTTCCTCACCATGCAAGTCCTTAGATTTCTTACTTCCTTTGATACATCAGCATCCCCCCAAAATGAAAGAGCAATGACTATTCCCTTCAGTTTATCTGCTGTGGGCAAACCCTCTCTTTCAAATTCTTGGGATATTCAGAGCTTTCAGGATAGCAAGTGGGACCCGAGACACCTGGTGGAATGATGAAGGAGAAGAAAGAGAGGGGCAGAAAAAAAAGCCCAGCACCTGTCCCAGTGAAATGAGCCAGCTGGAGATGCCCTCACTACCACCTGATAATAGAAGCCCCTCAGGTTCCCTTAGTTCAGCAAACATTTATTCACTGATACCCTATGCCAGGAGGCTTCCCGGGTGGTGCTAGTGGTAAAGAACCCGCCTGCCAATACCAATGCAGGAGACCCAGGAGACACAGGTTCAGTCCCTGGTCAGGAAGGTCCCCAGGAGAGGGAAATGGCAACCCACTCCAGTATTCTTGCCTGGGAAATCCCATAGACAGAGGAGCCTGGAAGGCTACAGTCCATGTGGTTGCAAAGAGTCTAACAGGACTGAAGCAACTTAGCATTCACACACTGCATTCCAGACCAAGTGCTATTGCAAAAGTGAATAAAGGTTTCTGTCCTTGATGAGCTTATGATTGAGTAGGAAAGTTGAAAAATGAACAGATAATTTCAATCTAATGAAGTAACTGCTGTGATAAAGATATATGGAGTGTTCTATAAAAGCCTCGGGCATGGGTGATCTATCCCCCACTCCCTTGGGGGTTATGGAAAGCTTCCTGGAGGAGAATGCCAGTAAGTTGGCTCTCTTGAGCCTGTCGTTTAGGTACGGTGTACAAACCTGGATTCCTATATAATCTACCTCTCTAGCTTTACCCCTGTCAGTCTCCACCTACCTTCCTGAATTTCCTGTGCAATAATTCACATTCACCTCTCACTCATTTCAAACACTGCATGTTTACACAAGCGAGATTTTCAGTTTGGATGCTCTTTTCCCATTTACAAAACTGGAGAATCTCTATATATCTTTTAATTCTGCATTGTGCATGCATGCTTAGTCCTGTCTGACTCTTTGCAACCCTCTTTGCAACTCATAGCCTGACCCAGGGATTGAACCCAAATCTCTTGCGTCGCCTGCACTGCAGGTGGATTCTTTACCATTTGAGTCATCAGGGAAGTCCACATGATTCAATACCCATCCCCAAACTTGCTCCCGTGAAGCTTTCTCTGAAACTCCTAGGCACAGTTGCCTTCCTCCTCCTTCCAGCTCTTAGCCAACCATTTGTACTTCTGTTTTTACCATCGTGGCCTTTTTTTTTTTAACTGAAGTATATTTAATTGACAGTGTTTCAGATATACAGTGGAGTGGGTTGAGCTATAAATACAATATTTTTCAGATTATTTTCCATTTAGGTTATTACAGGATATTGAATATACTTCCATGTGCCATAGAGTAGGTTTTATCTCTTTTGTATATAGCTGTGTGTACCTGCACCACAATGTCCTTCTAAGATAATATTCACTGGTTTTTCTGTGTACATGTCTGTTTTCCCCATTAGGTTGTGAGCTCTGAAGGCAGAAGTGGTTCATCTTTGCTTCCCCGGGGACTAGCATTGTGAATGGTCCTCAACTCTTTAACTCAATATTTGATGGATGAATGATTCTATATAATATACTATGGAAAAACTGATGATAGAGTCATTCACTATGCTGGTCACACTGAATAAAACATTTGAACCATCATGTTAACAAAGCAAACAGGCATCTGTGACATGTGAGAAGATTTGAAGTTGCCCAGGACAGAGCCCCTACTTAGAAGATATCTCCCAGCATCTCAGGTCAGTTGTGTTTGTTTGACTACCACGTCAATATGTGTCATGGATGATTGAGTACTTTATGTGTGATTACACTGAATCAAAAACAATTTACTTTAGTTAAGGTTTTACAGATGGTTGAAGAATCTGCCCGCAATGCTGGAGACCCGGTTTGATTCCTGGGTCAGGAAGATTCCCTGGAGAAGGAAATGGCAACCCACTCCAGTATTCTTGCCTGGAAAATCCCATGGACAAAGGAGCCTGGAGGGCTGCAGTCCATAGAGCGGCAATGAGTTGGACACGACTGAGTAACTAACACATACATTAACTTATTAATTCATCAGAGATTTATTCAGTACCAACTACAGTTGAACCTTGAAAAACACAGGGGTTAGGGTCAATGACACTCCATCGCTGAAAATCTGAGGGTTTCTTTTAGTTGCTTTCCTCTTATGTGGTTCCTCCGTATCCAGGGTTCCACATCCTGGGACTCAACCAGTTGTAGATCCTGTAGTACTGTAGTGTTTCTTTTAAAAATCCATGTAGAAGTGGACTCACTGAGCAATTCATTTGCTGTTCATGGGTCAACTGTATGTTACTGAGCCCTCTTCTAGATGTTTGCATATACAGTGATTAAATCATAATATAAGGGCAGAGAAGTCCATGGAGAACCACTCTAGATGGTGATTCTCAAACTGTGCTCCTCAGATCAACTGCATCAGCACCGTGGGTGTATGCATGCTCAGTCGTGTCTGGGTCTTTGAGACCCTATGGACTGTAGCCCACCAGGCTCCTCTGTCCATAGGATTCTCCAGGCAAGAATACTGGAGCGGTTTGCAATGTCCTCCTGCAGGGGATCTTCCTGACCCAGGGATTGAACCTGCATCTCCTGCATTGGCAGGTGGATTCTTTACTGCTGAGCCACCTAGGAAGCCCAACCAGCATCAGCAGCACCTGGGAACTTGTTAGGAACGCGTTCTTGAATCAGACCCACTGAATCAGAAACTCTAGGGGGAGGTACTAGCAATCATGGTTAACACCCTGACCAGTAGATTCTGAGCTGGGCTCCACTGCTGAGTCCTAGTCCAAGCCCATGCTTGAAAGGCTACACATGTCAGAGCTTCCGACTGGTCTAGCAGCTCCACCCTTTCAGCATGTGTGCACAGTGTCAAGGTCTCATGGCCTTGTCTTCTGGTTAGGCTCAGGCAGTGGAGGAGGGAGGAAGACAGTTATTTATAATCCTGGATTCCTCCCTGCAAGGTTACCCGAGGCTGACTGTCCCTCAAGTCAAAGCCACTGTTTCTCCTACTCACAACGCTTTTTCCAACTGCCAGTAATGGCTCCTCTCCTGCTCCCTTTGGGCCTGCACAGCAAGGGTCTGTGTTGTTCACAGTCCTCGGTTACCACATGCACTTGGTAGATGCCCCCATCCCACCCTTACCCCAACCCCAGATTCCAAATAGTACCTTTGTGAGTAAACTCTCCTTGAATTATCTTGAGTGTCCTTCTGTTTTCTTTCAGAACCCTACATAACATTTATATACCATTTACTTCCTGTATTCGGTTGAGGTCTTACCACTTCACATCTGGTCTTCTGCAGTCCACAGCCCTCTTCTCCATTAGGTACAGTGCAATGTGCTAGGGCCATGATACTTAGGGGCTCCTGCAAATGTTTCCATTTCTTTTAAAATCAGAAGAAAAAGGTGGAATATAATCCAACCTAGATTGCATTTGTCTTTGTATTGATGCAATTGTAAAGTAGAATTTTAACCTTTTTTTTAAAAATAGAGGGATAGTCCCACAAAGACAACAGTGCTAAAGCCCACGGATGTCATAATCTGGCCCTACTGCAGTCCCTTGCTAATTGATTTTCTTACCTTCATATGATCCATCCCCCGACTCCACCCACAAAACAATATGTACATGTACACACACACACATATATATTTGCCCTTCCATATTCACTTCACTTTCCTCCATGCTTCATTTTCCTCACTTTCCTCCTCCACTTTGTTCATTCCATGCCTGGGAGGGAGATGAAGGCTGACCTCCACGGATTGCATTAATCAGGCTTCCTTGTTGGGCCAGTAGGAGGCATCAGCAGGAGATCAGAGGGCCAGAGAAGAGGGAAGCCCGGTGTCCTCCCTGCTGCCCAGTGGTAGGCAGGAACTGTTCTGTTCTACCTAAGGCCACAGCTTCTGTTGATCAGACCCTCCTTTGCTACAGCTCTTTCCACATTCCCATTCCCTCGCTCCTTCAAGGGTGGTTTTGGCTTTTGACTCATGCTAGCCCAGGATGGTACCTCATCCGTTGTTAGTTTCCATTAACTCTTTGTTAATAGCCTTTGTAAATAGTGTCTTCATTAATGTGCACACAGACCTAGTGTTAATTAGTAGTGGAGAGCCATAGATAAGAATATTTGATTTGTACTTCACAAACATTACCCCAGGTTTCTGCAAAGTCTGCATAACGGTCATTTCATGATACCACAGTCTTCTAACTTATGAAGTACAATAGTTTCCTAATATATATTTCCTTTCCTTTCCTTCCTCTTTCCTTGCGTTTCCCTTTCACTTCCTTTTCATCTCTCAGTCAAAGTGGAGCACATAGATGAGAAAGAGGTGCCTCAACAGTGTAGATTTAGAAGGAAAAGTTGTGGCAGTAATAGTACTGTAATAATAACTCAGTTTCTGGTTAATAAGACTAGAGGTCCTATTTAGAGAATGAACATATGGTTGCCAGTGGGGAAGGTCAAGGGGAAGGGATAGGTAGTTTAGATGGACATGTACACACTTGCTATATTTAAAATGGATAACTAACAAGGACATCCTATACAGCACATGTAACTGTATAGTGCAGGGAACTCTGCTCAATACTATGTGGCAGTCTGGATGGGAGAGGAGTTTGGGCGGGAAGGTATACATGTTTATGTATAACTGAGTCCCTTTGCTGTCTACCTGAAACTATCACAACATTGCTAACTGGCTATCATTGTTGTTGTTTAGTTGCTAAGTTGTGTCCAACTCTCAGTCACCCTGTGGACTGTATCTTGCCAGACTCCTCTGTCCATGGGATTTTCCAGGCAAGAATACTGGAGTGGGTTGCCATTTCCTCCTCCAAGGGATTTTCTCCACCCAGGGATCGAACTGATGTCTCCTGCATTGCAGATGATTCTTTACTGCTGAGCCAACTGGAAAGCCAGTTAATTGGCTATAATCCAACGTTAAAATGTTTAACAAAAGTAAAAAAAAAAAAGAAAAAGGAAAAAATATGGACAAGAAGGAATATCAACTTCAGACTAGTGATTACTTTAGTAATGTTGCAAAGGAAATGCGATTTGGGAACAACTACCAAAGGACTATGGAGTGTATTTGAATGTTTTATTTATTTAAATACAAATTTAAAACAAGAAGAAAAAAGAGTAGAGGTCCTGTGTCACTCTGAAACATATTGTCTTTTTTCTTCATAGCATATGTCATCTCCAAATATATTTCTCATATGTCAATGTATGATTGTGTGCAATAATAATAAAATCTTTTCTACCTCAACTAAAATATATGCAACATGAGAATGAGAATATTTTTGGTCTTATATTTTGTAGTATATTCCCATCCTAGAATAAGTCTGGCATATAGTATGCACCCAACATTTGTTGAGTAAATGAATGAATGAATGAACATTTATTTGTATTTCACGATTTTCCAAAGGGTGCTCTAAGTGCTTTGCACGACTTATTTCAGCCTCTCAGCACACTATTAAACAGGTACTAAGGAGGAATCTGAGGCTCAAAAAGTTAAAGGACTTTTATATCTAGTACCTGGGGCTGTCTGGTCTGGAGACCACAGTCTTAGCACTTAGTTCAATTTTATTCAGGGAAATATTGGGAAGTAACAACAACTAGTATTTGCTATGTGCTTCTAAATGTATGAACTATTTTCATATATTTCCTCCTTTGACAATATTCAATGATCCTGAGCTAATATTATCATTACCCCTACTTTACAGATGGGAAAACTGAGAAATAAGTGATTTGTCAAAGGTCACGGTTCCATTAAGTGGCAGTTCTGGGAACTGAACTCAGATGTTACGAGTCCAATCTTTGTCTCTTTCCCACCCTCTGCTCCTGTCATGCTCTGTGCTATAGCTTAAATGTAGCCAGAGCTCTCCATCTATGGATTTAGACATATAGAAAAGAAATTCAATTTTAGTAGTCACTAATAAAATCACTAATAAAACCAAGTTTGAAGTTGTGGGATAATGATGGAGATTGAATAAGAATTGGGTTATGAACAAGTCCACCATCTTCTTTAGTGTGATGGATGAAAAGGCAAGGTAAAGATGATGGAATAACTGTTCCCAGAGTGGAAAAATGCGGAATAATGAACTCTATAACAGAAGGCCTGAAGAATAGCTGAAAATGACTTGAAAATAGTAGGGGACCAGGAACTGGATATAATTTAACATAGAACGATTACCATTAAGTAGAAAGATATTGTATCTTGACATAGTAAGGATGTATTGCTACTGTCCAAAAGTTTTACTTTTTATTAATATAAAGTTTTCATAGTTCATACAGTGCACAGGCCAGTCTAACGTTTAGTTTCACCCAAGTCTCATTTTGGAACCTGTAGACTTGCTTACTTGCTCCTTCAATCTACAGAGAGTTCTTTTGCTTTATAAACATGTCTAGCACTTTTCCACTCACTTAGGATTTATCACACTTAGACTTTTCATGATAATTTTGTTGCAGGAAAGGGGAACCCTTCCAGGGCTCAAAACTGGGCTCTTGTCTAACACTTGGAAATGGATTGTCCGAGGAGACACATGTGCTGACAAAGCAAGAGATTTTATTGGGAAAGGGCACCCGGGTGGAGAGCAGTAGGGTCAGGGAACCCGGGAGAACTGCTCTGTCAAATCGCTTGCAGTCTCAGGTTTTATGGTGATGGGACTAGTTTCCACATCGTCCTTAGCCAATCATTCTGACTCAGAGTCCTTCTTGGTGGTACACGCCTTGTTCAGCCAAGATGGATGCCAGAGAGAAGGATTCTGGGGGTTGGTCAGACAGGTGGTGTCTCCTTTTGACCTTTCCCGAACTCTTCTGGTTGGTGGAGGCTTATTAGTTCCCTGTTCCTTACCAGGACCTGCTGTCCTAAAACAACTCATGCAAATGTTTACTATGGTGCCTGGTGAGGGTGGGCAGTTTCAATCAGTGTGCTTCCCCTAACACTTTCATTTTGTATGCATAGATTCATGTAATCTCACCAGCTAGATGTATATGTTTATTCACAGGAAACTGTCTTCTTGCGTACCCAAGTGACACTAGTGGTAAAGAAGTAGCCTGCTAATGCAGGAGACTCAATAAGAGATCTGGGTTTGATCCCTGGGTTGGGAAATCCTCTGGAGAAGGAAATGGCAACCCACTCCAGGATTCTTGCCTGGAGAATCCTATGGACAGAGGGATCTGGTGGGCTAAAGTCCATGGGGTCGCACACGAAAGGTCAGACATGACAAGCGACTTAGCACTCACCATGTACTTTTCCCTAGAGTCACAGTGATTAATTTGGGGACTGACATAGTTGTTACTCAGTTATTAATTGATGAATGATTCTTTTAATTTTGGCTTAGGCTGTTGTTTTCTTCACAGCCAGCATAAGTTGCAGTAAAAACCACATGGTACAATGTATGGAGACTTGTGAGTTGTAATTCATTCACATTTTTACCGCTAGATGAAATGCCGAGTGTCCCTTTAAATGGGAAATTGATAAAGACTAGGTTTTAAGGAGGCCTCTCCTCCCCCAAGGGGCAGGCTTCCTTTCAGAGGAGATCCCCTTAGATAGCTGCTGAGGTTGCCTAGGCAAACCTTTGCATATACAAATTTCGGTCAATGTGTTGACAGGATGTCAGATTTGTGTGGCTAATGGAGCTTCTGCATGAATACTGAGCTTTCTGCCATTCCATTGATGCCCAAATGAATCTGTAGGTGCCTATTTGTGCCTCAGGCTGAGTCGAAAATAGAAGCCCTTCACACGAAAACCTGACCAAGGTCCACAACCCATCCTTGTCCTATAATAATTGGTTTTCAGCAACAATTGAAAAGTAAATTCAAAGTGATCTGATTGACAGAGCACTGATATCGTTCCATCAGATAGTGTGGAATCTCATGTTGCCATTATCTTGCCCCATAGACTTTGCCCATAAGCATTTTAGGGATCTCTGCATGGCATGAATCAACAAAGAATGAATCTAATCAGCTGATTTGGAGAGACCAAGTCTTTTGTATTACAAGAGTTCTAAAAATATTATTTAATTTATTAAAACATATAAATCTCAGTGTGAATAATGATAAATGTAACAACCCTTTTTAAAATAAAAATTGCTGTCTACAATTACATTTCAGGTCCATAGAAATTTTATTTGAGATTGGACACAGTAAATTGCAGATAACTGTTATATTCTTTGAGAAATGGGGATGTGAATTAAACAGCATTTACCATAAACCTTCATTTTAATGTCTTAATGTTCTATTACCTATCATCGTATTTTTTCTCTTGCTTTTGCTCAGTCGCTTCAATCGTGTCTGACTCTTTGTGACCCTATAGACCATAGGCCACCAGGCTCTTCTGTCCCTAGGATTCTCCAATCAAGAATACTGCAGTGGGTTGCCATGCCCTCCTCCCGGGGATCTTCCTGACCCAAGAATTGAACCCTGCGTCTCTTATGTCTTCTGCATTGGCAAGCGGGTTCTTTACCTTTAGCACTACTTCATCATATTATCCGATGATAATTTCTTCATAGTTATACAACAATGATAATTGATATTATCATTGATCACAATAATTTTGAGTCAGTGTAAGACCTTTTCAATTATCAAAGAGCATTCATTTGTACACATTCTGGTTTTATTTGATTTTTGCTTTTAATTATCATTTTATAATAATTGACCATCTATTTTTAAACTATTTAGCTAGATTATTTGATTAAGCTGAAGACCTTATACTCCAATCATTCAGATACTATAATTCATTTTCTTTGCTTCAGTATAGCACATAGTGTATTTGATACCTGAAGCAGGTCCTTTTTAACATTTCCCATGTTTTATAGAACAAAATTATTCTCTGTAAACATCATGAAATGAAACATAATAATAATGTCCAGAAAAGAGATGCAGGCACTGAATATTTTCTTTTATTGTACTTTGCATTTATAGTTTGCAAGTGAAGGAAAATTAACTGCAGAATAAATAGAGACTACAGTACAGAAATGAAAAAAGGATTAATAGTTTTAAAATATATTAAAGCATTTTTGATGTAAGGAGAAGTATTATATCTACATATTTGCCGGTTGCAGCAATAGATGTGTGTAGCTGAGTTTGTGTGGGTCCAGAACAGTGCATCTGACAGTTTTCCAAATGAACTTTTATGTAGAATATAGTGTTTATAAACCCTAATAAAAATGTGCTGACTTGAAGTATACACTTACAGTATCAAAATTTAACAGTAACCACAGAAATTGCTTAGAACCTAGACAAACAGCATTTTTTTGCAGAGGGAAGTATTTCATTCCTGACATTGTTTACAATGGTCAGTGCATTCTAAAAGGCAGATTGGATTTTAGTTGGTTTTAGTATTGGGTTTCCACTCTCCATAGACAGTGTCTTAGTGCTTCTACTGGAGGTCACTGATTCCACTGCTGCTTCTCACCCCCAAACTGCCTGCTTGGGTCCACCATGCTTTGCTTTATAAAGTTGTATTTCTATTTACTACTAGCATACTCTGGGGTATAGCTTACAAAAATATTTCTTCAGTATATTTCTTTTTTCTACTATGCCTCCTCTCAGTGTATCAGAAATCTTATTTTTGTATAGTATTTCTAAATTATTAATTGTCACTCAGAAAGCTGTATACTGTTTGATGAAAACTAGACCTATAGATAAATACTGATTTGTATTTAGCATGTATTTGCACATTAGTTTAAAAGGAATAACGCCTTTTAAAAATAAGAATGAAAGAGATCAATAGAAGAATGTGGAAACATTTCCAACCATTTTTTTTGTGTGTATGTGTGTTTGTATTTGCCATCCATAGAAACCAACTTATCATATCTGATCTCTTTCATGGAGGCACAAAGTAAGAATTCTTCACAAGAGAGCTCTCCTCCTCTCATCTCTTCATCCCAGTATAAGGAGGCATGGATATTTTTTCATACATTTGTCAGGTTTAATTTTTTTTTCCCCAGCTGGTACCCCAAACAGTGCGCAGGCAACATCATACTATGCATGAATCTGTTTTTCTTTGACACTATTGTATTTTTCCTCTCTCTGAAATTAATTCCTCTATAGCGTCTGAATTTTTTTTTTAAATCAATTAGCTTTTGCTGGGAAAATCTTTTCCTGTCTAATATAGAATAATGATTTTTTTCATTTGTCAAGGGGGTTATTAATAAGTGCCACCGATGGGGTTAGAACGTTCTCTGGTGTTTGCTTTAGGGGAACAAGGGGATTGTCAGAAATCCTAGCCAAACTGAACCATAATTAGAGAGAAAATGTTAGCAATTAGAACTATACATTAGGCTTTAATTTACTACCATGGAAAAGTCAAGGGTGGCATTTTTATTCCGTTTTTAGGTGCAGCCAGATGGATTGCTCATTATAGGATAATTTCCGCCGACCCTCTGCATTTCCCAGGGTAACAAAGCAACCGAGGGCATAGTGCAGCCAGCGGTGAAGATTTTATTTTTTTGTCAGCATGGCAAGTTAGAATGGGAGGTTGAGCAGTTATCAGTTTCCTATGCAGTCATTGACATTACTGGGGATCTTTCTACACTTGGAATAATTCTCGGCCAAGAAAACAGTTTGGGAATACAGACACATTAATATAATTTACTTTTTTATCCTTGCCTAAGTATGTCTATAGACATATAGGAAAAATCAAAAGTGGAAGCGCTAAAAGGAGAATTTTTTAATGTGAAGATGATTAAAATGTGTCAGTGTGACACATTAAAGATCAAAGAATGAGGAATATTTCTCATGAATTCCATACTGTACCAGGTTCTAGCTAAGGTTCTCCATGATTTTTATGGAAAACATCAATGGGAAAACCCCACACTTTTGTCAATTGAAAATGCGACAGTTCTATAGCAATGGGACAGAAAGTGGTTTTCTTTCTTATAAAAATGCGTAGTATGTAAACAAAATGAAATATTACCAAACTCTTAATTTCTGAATGTTTAGATGGCAGAAGCTTATTCACGCTTGTCATCTTTGATAAGCTACCTTTTACAGGGAATCTTTGTAGGAGAGGAAGAAGAATTCATGGAAGAAAATTTAGAGTAAGGGCTTAACAAATATCTCCCCCCCCCCACCCCCCCCATTCATTACAAGAGACAGACTTTTAACTTTTTCTCACTACTTGAAACAGTTTCACCTTAATGACCCCAGGGAAGTTCCAGGGTCACCAGTTTTTTTAACTTAAACAGGATAGTATTTTATGTCATCAGTTTTGAAACCCCCTATTCTGACCCCAGTCTGACATTCTTTTCCTTTCTCTTTTCTTTCATTTCTACTGAACCTGTTCTTTGTTCTTCATTAAGGACTCCATTCTCTCTCTCCTTTTCCCCCTTACTTCCTTCTCTCCACAATTACTATTTTTTAAAGATACATTCATGTTATTTTATTATTATTTTTTAATTTGGCCATACCGCACATCTTGCAGGATCTTAGTTCCCCCATCAGGGACTGAACCTGGGGCCCAGCCGTGAAAGCACCAAGTTGTAACCAGTGGGCAGCCAGGGAATTCCCCGCAATTACTTATTGAGTAAGAGCTTATTTTGTGTCGGATACAGCCTTTGGAGATGCTTGCTGCCTAGAAGCTTGCTGTCTGGTGCAGGCATGTTCAACAGGTTTCACACTGTATATCCACTCTAAGCAACTGGGACTGGATCTCTGGGATACTGAATTGAGGAGGGTTCTGGGCTCATGTCTAGGTTTGGTAAGAAAGAGTGCCAGGATCAATTAATGATCTGCTAATGACTCAGGGACAGATGGCACGTGTGTCCTGCCCTTGCCAAACCCAAATCTGAGAAAGCCAAAGCTTTTCCCAGATACATTTTTTTTCTCAGTCTAATTTCCAAGTTGAGAGCTTTAAAGAATCCTTTAATTCTGGTATACTTCATTTCCTCCTTATGTCTTCACCAAGTACTCACAAAAACATTTCCTAAGTTGTATTCCGCAGTATCAGTTAATTTCTCTCTTTTTTCCCTGGACTGCCCATTTTTTCTAGAGAAAAACATGAAACTATTCTGATTCAGTTCTTGAAAATTCACGCTATCGAACCTCACCTGGTTCTTATTGCTGCTCTGTACTCCTTTTATTAATCTCTTGGAAATTCCCTTGTGAATTTCCTACATTGGTTGTTTAAAAACTTTTTCATATTTTTGGAGCTCACTGATCTTCCTTTTCTTCAGAAGATTCTCTTGCCTCCTGACCTTGAGAAGTTCAAGGCCACCTGTAAAACTCCTTCAACTTACTATTTCTTTCCTCAGTCTTTTCTATTTTTCTTCATCCATTTCCTCTTCTGCTCTTGTCTCAGAGGAAGGTCCATTCCTCTTATTTCTAGATTGAACTCAATTCCTTCAAGGACTTTTCTTTACAGATTATACCTTCTGTCCTTGAAACCCAAAATTTCTTGGTCATAGGTTCTTTAGTTTTGAGGAAGTAAAAAATAAAGTACAGAATAAATATAACAAATATGAGTTTTTCCAATTCCCAGAAATCATCATTGTTAATGTTATGATATTCTAATAAAAAGAAAAATTGCATATAAAGTTGAAGTTCCCTTTGACCCACATCTTCAGTCTGATCATCTTTCCCTTCCTGGAAGCAACCCTATTATGATTTTTGTACATGTTCTTTAAGGTCTTTAAAATACACATTTGCATATGTGTATACATAAACAATGCATAGGATTGTTTAGAGGATAATTGAATAATTTGCATATTTTATATTTCACAGCCTATGTATTTCCCCCCACAGGATGTTTCTGTCCTCTCCTGTCCTGGTATATGCAGATGCAGTTGTTAGCTCCCTGAGGGCTAGGTTTTGGCTTGCTAATCACTGAATCCCAGAACCTAGAACTGTTATTTGGTACAGAGAAGGGCTTCCCTGGTGGTTCAGATGGTAAAGAATCTGCCCGCAATGAAGGAGACCTGGGTTCGACTCCTGGGTCAGGAAGTTCCCCTGGAGAAGAGAATGGCTACCCACTCTAGTATTCTTGCCTGGAAAATTCCATGGCCAGAAGAGCCTGGTGGGCTACAGTCCATGGGGTCGAAAAGAGTTGGGCACAACTGAGTGATTAACACTTAACTAGGCACTTAATAGATACTGTGAATTAAGTTAATTAGGATATTAAGATAGTTCATTTTTTAAAATTTTATTTTATTTTTAAACTTTACAATATTGTATTAGTTTTGCCAAATATCGAAATGAATCCGCCACAGGTATACCTGTGTTCCCCATCCTGAACCCTCCTCCTTCCTCCCTCCCCATACCCTCCCTCTGGGTCGTCCCAGTGCACCAGCCCCAAGCATCCAGTATCGTGCATCGAACCTGGACTGGCGACTCATTTCATACATGATATTATACATATTTCAATGCCATTCTCCCAAATCTCCCTACCCTCTCCCTCTCCCACAGAGTCCATAAGACTGATCTATACTTTTTAACTGCTATATACTGATCAACTGTATGAATATCCAACATATCACATTTTTTAATTTTATTTTTAAACTTTACAATATTGTATTAGTTTTGCCAAATATCGAAATAATATATCACATTTTATGTGTTCACTCCTGCACAGTTTCTAATGTTCATGCTTCTCTGTACAAACAATGTTGTGGGGCATCACCGTACAGGCAAACCTTGGAGCTAGTTTGGTTTGGGTCCAGCCCAGTGTAATCTATCAAATATCAAAATAAAATGAGTCATGGTTTTCTTGGTTTCCCAGTGGATATAAAAGCTCTTTATATTATACTGCAGTCTTTTAAGTGTGCAATAGCATTACGTCTAAAAAACAGTATTCATACCTTAATTTGAAAATACTTCATTGTTAAAAAATGTTAACCATCATCTCATCCTTCAGCAAGTCATAATCTTTTTGCTGGTGGAGGATTTTGCCCTTTGTTGATGGCTGCTAACTGATCACAGTGGTGGTAGCTGAAGCTTGGGGTGGCCGTGGCAATTTCTTAAAATAAGACAAAAATGAAGTTTGCTGCATCAATCAACTCATCCTTTCACGAATGATTTTTTTCTGTAGCATTGCAGTGCTGTTTGATACCATCTTCTACCCACAGTAGAACTTCTTTCAAAATTGGAGTCAGTGCTCTCAAACCTTGCTGCTGCTTTCTCATCAACTCAGTTTGTGTAATATTCCAAACCCTTTGTTGTCATTTCAACAATCTTCATAGCATCTTCACTAGAAGTGGATTCTATCTCAAGAAAATGCATTCTTTGCTCATCTATAAGGATAAAGGATCAAACCTTTGTCTCTGGCATTGGCAAGTGGATTCTTAACCACTGGAGCATCAGGAAAGTCCCAGACTCCACTTCAATTCTAATTCTCTTACTATTTCCACCACATTTGCAGTTACTTCCTCCACTGAAGTCTTGAGTTTCTCAAAGTCAACTGTGAAGATTGGAATCAACCGTTTCCAAACTCCTGTTAATGTTGATATTATAACATCTTCCTAAGAATCATAAATCTTCTTAATAGCATCTAGAATGGTGAATCTTTTTTGAAAAAATAATTTTATCCTTTTATTTTTGGCTGTGCTGGGTCTCGTTGCTTTGCACGTGTTTTCTCTAGTCGCGGCAAACAGGGGCTGCTCTTTGTTGTGGTGGCTTCTCTTGTTGCGGAGCACAGGCTCTAGGCTTGTGGGCTTCAGTAGTTGTAGCACACAGGCTCAGTAGTTTTGGCTCAAGGACCCTAGAGTGAGAGTTCAATAGTTGTGGTGCACGAGCTTAGCTGCCCATGGCATGTGGAATCTTCCCAGAACAGGGATTGAACTGGTGTCTCCTGCATTGCAAGGCAGATTCTTATCCACTGTGCCACCAGGAAGTCCTAGAATGGTGAATCCTTTCCAGAAGGTTTTCTGTTTACATTGCCCAGATCTCTCAGAGAAATTATTCAGAACATTCATAAGGCAGCTATAGACTTACAAAATGTATTTTTTAAATAATGACTTGAAAGTCAATATTACTCTTTGATATATGGGCTGCAGAAAGGATGCTGTGTTATCAGGCATGAAAACAAAATGAATCTCAATGTATATCTCCATCAGAGCTCTTGGGTGACTAGGTGCATTGTCAATGAGCAATAACATTTTGAAAGTACTTAATTATTTTCCTGAGCAGTAGTTCACAATAGTGGGCTTAAAATATTCAGTGAACCATGTTGTAAACATATACTGTCATCCAGGCTCCATTGTTCCATTTATAGAGCACAAGCAGAATAGATTTAGTGTAATTCTTAAGGACCCCAGGATTTTTGGAATGGTAAATGAGCATTGTACTCTTCAGCTTATAGTCACCAGCTGCATTAGCCCCTAACATGAGAGTTAGACTGTTCTTTGATACTTTGAAGTCAGACATTAACTTATCCTCTCTAGCTCTGAAAGCTCTAGATGACGTCTTCTCAATAGAAGTCTGTTTTGTCTGCACTGAAAACCTATTGTTTGGTGTAGCCACCTTCATTAATGATCTTAGCTAGATCTTCTGGATAACTTGCTACAGATTCTACTTCAGCACTTGCTGCTTCACCTTGAACTTCCGTCATGAAGATGGCTTCTTTCCTTAAACCTCATGAACTAACTTCTACTAGTTTTAAGCTTTTCTCCTTCTGCAGCTTCCTTATCTCTCTCAGCCTTCATAGAATTGAAGAGAGGACTTTGCTCTGGATTCAGCTTTGGTTTGAGAATGTTATGGCTGGTCTGATCTTCTATCCAGACCACTAAACTTTCTCCAAATCAGCAGAGAAGGCCATTTCACTTTCTTGTTATTTGTATGTTCACTGGAGTAGCACTTTAAATGTTCTCCAAGAACTTTTCTTTTGCATTCACAACTTGGCTATTTGGTTCAAGAGGCCTAGCTTTTGGTCTTTCTTGACTTTCAACATGGCTTCGTCACCAAACTTAATCATTTTTAGCTTTTGATTTAAAGTGAAAGATGTTTCATTCCAACTTGAACAATTAGAGGCCATTCGCGAAGAGTCGGACACGACAGCGACTTCACTTTCACTTTTCACTTTGATGCATTGGAGAAGGAAATGGCAACCCACTCCAGTGTTCTTGCCTGGAGAATCCCAGGGACGGGGGAGCCTAGTGGGCTGCCGTCTATGGGGTCGCACAGAGTCGGACACGACTGAAGCAAATTAGCTGCAGCAGCAGCAGCAGCATAGGGTTATTAATTGGCCTAGTTTCAATATTGTGTCTCAGGAAATAAGAAATACTTATGGAGAGGGAGGGCTTCCCAGGTGGTGCTAGTGGTAAAGAACCTACCTGCCAATGCAGGAGACATGAGAGACGCAGGTTTGATCCCTGGGTCGGGAAGATCCCCTGGAGCATGGCAACCCACTGTCTCAAAGAGTCGGACATGAATGAAATGACTCAGTACGCACACACAGAGAGGGAGAGAGGCTGGGAACACTGGTAAGTGGAGCAGTCAGAACACACACAATTTTTATTAAGTTCACTGTCTTATATGGATGCAGTTTGTGGTACCCCCAAACCGTAACAATAGTAACATCAAAAATCACTGGTGACAGATCACCCCAACAAATATAACAATAATGAAAAAGTTTGAAATATTGCAAAAACTATTGAAATGTGACACAGAGACATGAAACGAGTAGATGGTGTTGGAGAAAATGGCATCAATAGACTCACTCAGTGTAGGATTGCTGCAGATCTTCAATTGGTAAAAAGTGCTGTATCTGCAAAGCGCAATAAAGCAAAACGCAATAAAGTGAAGTATGTTTGCCTGTGTCTGAGATTTTATCAGGAGTGCTTAGCTAGAGCTGGAATTGCTGGGTAGGAGGAAATAGACTTTAAACTTTATCTATCTAGTTACACCCAGGGCTTCCCTGGTGGCTCAGTGATAAAGAATCCCCCTGCCAATGTAGGAGACACAGATTCCATCGCTGGTCCAGGAAGATCCCACATGCTGTGGAGCAACTAAGCCCTCGTGCAAAAACTACTGAGCCTGTGCTCTAGAGCCCAGCACAACTGCTGAGCTCCCATGCCCTACAGCCCATGTGCTACAAGAAGAGAAGACATCACAATGAGAAGACTTAGCACCTCGACGAAGAAGCCCTTGCTCATCCCAACGACAGAAAAGTCAGAAAGCAGTGAAGACCCACTGCAGCCAAAAATAAATAATAAATTATGAAAAAAATAGATACAGCCAAATTGCTCTTCAGAATTCCCTGGTTTTAAAAAATGTCAAGAATTCCTCTCCTCAACCCCCCACCCCCCACAGTGTTCTATACCCTGAAGCAATAGTTTTATCTTATTGTTTCTTTCAGCATCTTAACTTTTCAGAATGATAATCTGTGGTTCAAGATCCATTCATGTCTGGTGCTTGAGAGAGCTAACCTTTAATTTTTCAGTTGTATTAGTCAATTAGACTCCCTTTTTAAAGATAATTACTATATATGAATATCTGAGATCATCACTTTGATAGTAAGTTATCTAAACTTAAAATCTGAATCCCATAATATTGTTTCTAATAAATACTAGCAGAATTAGGAAACAACAATTAGTTTCTAAGAAGCTTATTGCAAACCATCTTGTTCTATAATTATTTGAATATATGTCTTATAAATAAACTTTAAAGTCTTCAAGTGTGTGTCTTACTCAACTTCTATTATCCACAGCACCTAGAACTTTATGAATTGCATATTTCTATTAAAAAGTATAAACATTAATATTATAAATATAATAATTATGATATAAATTATATAGTATAAACATTATAAATATAATGTTTTAATATAAATATTATATATAATATACTATAAACATATAAATATAATTAATATTTATAATTTCTCCTCAAATTATTCTATAGCCCAAATAAATATTTAATTTCTTCACACATGTCTCTGGGGAAAGATTTTTAAAATGTTAATTTCATACTGTGATAATCATACTGAGATAATCTTAAGTGGATACTCTTAAGCTAGTGGTTTTCAAATTTTTGTACTTGTAATCCCTGGGAGATGTCCCCAGGGGCACTCAGGCAGGGAGAGTTGTCCAGATCCTCAACTTCCACATGTACTCTTTTGTATAGTTATCAGTTTTTTTTTCTTTGAATGCTTCCATTTACATAAAAGCACAAAAATAAGCACCACTAACCTATGGTGTTACACACTTGAATGGTGTCCACCCTTGTGGCGGTGGTAGTGACTGGAAGGGCTTCTGAGGTGCTGGTGTTGTCCTGTTTCCTGACCTAGGTGTGTCCAGTAGTACAAAATTCATCAAGCTGTGTCCTTATCATGTGGATATGCCTATTAAACTTCATTAAGAAGTTGAAAGTTGTCTATTAAAAATCAGAAACAGGGATTTCACTGGCAGTCCAGTGGTTAAGATAGCAGGCTTCCGCTGAAGGGAATGCAGGTTTCATCCCTGGTTGGGGAACTAAGGTCCCACATGCCACATGGCAGAAAAAAAAGTTCAGAAACAGGTTTTTAAAACCTGAAGAATACATACTAGCAGAAATAGGAAATAACCCACATATTCATCAATAGCTATTTAAACACTCCTTGCTTTCTCTCTTCAATTCTCTCTTTCTGTCTAAAGAAGGAGAGAGAGAGAATAAATATGAGTTGTTTCCAATATTCAGCTATTATAAACAGTGCTGCAATAGATCACCTTAAATATATGTCACTTCTACATGCAAGCATAGCTTTAGGATACATTTCCAAAATTGAGATCACTGAGTCAAGGGTAAATGGATTTGTAGTTTTGATGGGGTTTCTAAATTTCCTCTCTAAAGGTTGTACCATTTTTAATTTCTACCAGCCATGTTCATGTTTAAGAGTACTTGTTTCCTATAAAATAAAGATACCTAATACTTTTCAAGGTCTTTTGTTTCTGGTTTTTAATAGATAATCTTCAACTTTTTAGTAAATTTAATAGGCATATTTTTCTTTTAAGGCCTTTGACTGATAGGATGAGGCCCACCCACATTATGGAGAATGATCTGTTTTATTCAAAGTCTACTAATTTAAATATTAATCTCATTTGAAAAATACCTTCACAGCAATATCTAGACTGATGTTTGACCAACTATCTTGGTACCATGGCTTAGCCAGGGGTATGCAAAAAAGTAACCATCACTCTAGGTGATATGTCTTTAAGCCTTTTTTAGTTTATAGATTTCCCCAGCCATAACTCTCTCTCTTTTTCCTTTTGTAATTTATTTCTTGGAGAAGTTGGAACCTTTGTACTTTTTTTTTTTTAATGATTTCATCCTCATGGTGTAGTTTAATGTATTTCTGTCTTTGATTTTTTCCTGTAAATTAATAGGTGGATCTAAAAGCTTGATTGTATTCAGGTTTGAAATTTTTGACCAGGCTGCCTCATAAGTGGATATATGATCTTTTATTAGGGAGCACATGATATTAATACATAATGTCTGCTTGTCTCTCTTTGTGGTGTTACCAATCATTGATGCTCAAGGCCCAGATCTGTGAATTCATTAGATGATTGCAAAATGACAATATTTAGTTCTAGTATTTATTCTTCATTTATTAGCTAGAATACTTTAAAAAACAGAAATTCTCCTCATATACTATTTGGTGAACAAGGGATAAACATATATAAGAAAGGTAGGATAAATATTTCTTTCTTTCTCTTTATTTACCATTTTCAAATAACAAGTTTGGTTGTCAGTTGTGTCCAACTCTTTGAGACTCCATGGACTGTAGCCTGCCAGGCTCCTCTGTCCATGGGGATTCTCCAGGCAAGAATACTGGAGTGGGTTGC
This sequence comes from Bison bison bison, assembly GCF_000754665.1. Taxonomy (NCBI): domain Eukaryota; kingdom Metazoa; phylum Chordata; class Mammalia; order Artiodactyla; family Bovidae; genus Bison; species Bison bison. Next base: position 5,739,762 of record NW_011494826.1, on the reverse strand, counting down.
CATGCCCTCCTCCAGGGGATCTTCCCAATCTGAAAACCCTCAGATTCTTTACCATCTGAGCCACCAGGGAAACCCAAGAATACTGGAGTGGGCAGCCTATTCCTTCTCTAGGGGGTCTTCCCAACCTAGAAATTGAACTGGGATCTTCTGCATTGCAGGCAGATTCTTTACTAGCTGAGCTACCAGGGAAGGCCTTGGTTGACCAGTATCCTTTAATAGTGATCAGTTTGTTTCAGTACCATTATGAACTCATGAATTTGAACACATGGACATCAGACCATATCCTTATTGCTCAATTGTTCATTCTCAACAAGAGGGAGTGTCTTTGAGTTGGTTCCTGGGTCTTTCTGACATGCTGTTAATAATTTTTGGTATTTTCCTTGCTATTTGGTAGGATGATAAGATACTGCAGGCCAATTTTGTACATTTTCTGCCATTTTTCTTTGAAGTTCTCCTTCCCTTAAAGGAAATGGAATTTCAAGTCCACTACCTAAACACTGAAAGATGGTTATTATTTTCATAAGGGTATTCTCACTGGATAGAGTTAGGAAAATTTTTAAAGATACAATATACCACTGATATTTCTAATTCAAATTTAGGACTGTAAGTTTTGTTATTCAAGCTCTTTTATCTTCTATCTATATCTTAAGAATTCTGATTCTCAAAGACACTACAGATGATAGAATTAGATTGTCAAAAAGTTTCTCATTTTCTTCATTCTATCACTGTATTACATAGAATTATAGTTCTGAAGGTACCACTGATAATGTAATTATTATAGAGCATTTTAAATTCTTTTTTGCCAGTCTTTTTTGTTGACCTATTAGCTACTGGATATACATTTAAATTCATTTATTTTGTTACCTTTTATTTTTTAGGATTACTTTAAAATTTCAGTTTTGTATCTTTGCTAAGACCCTTCTTCAGTACTCTTGCCTGGAAAATCCCATGGATGGAGGAGCCGGGTAGGCTATAGTCCATGGGGTCGCTAAGAGTCGGACACGACTGAGTGACTTCACTATCACTTTTCACTTTCATGCCTTGGAGAAGGAAATGGCAACACACTCCAGTGTTCTTTCCTGGAGAATCCCAGGGACAGGGGAGCCTGGTGGGCTGCCGTCTCTGGGATCGCACAGAGTCGGACACAACTGAAGTGACTTAGCAGCAGTAAGACCCTTCTGATTATAAGCATGTGTACTGTATGTGCCTCTGCCCAAGGTCTGGTAGCTAATGGGGTTTCCACATCCTCTGCATTTTTTAGCTTTTTTCTCATCAGTTCTCTATATAGTGAACTCTGTTTTTGGAAGTTTACTTTTCAAGGTCTTTATAATTGAAAAAAAAAATTAGATTTCAAAATATAAAGGTGATTTATTTTTTCTGTTGTACTTTTTTTTTCCCCCCAATCAGGAAGAACTTGATAAAGAATACCTCAAGTTTATTTGCCTATATTTCACTAGATAGATGTCCTTAATGTCTCAAAATTGTATCTGGTCATAAAATCCAACAATTTTGTAATGCAATGCACTCATGAGTACTTACGTTGACTCCAATGTCCTGGTTACTGGGGCAAACATATGCTGTCCATCAACTACGTGTGATACTGAAAACCTCTGGGAAATGAAGCCCTTGCCAAGATTTCTGATTCCGATAGGATATTAGCAACACATCTTAAGAAGTTACGAAAAACCTTCTGAATGAATTGAACTTTGAGCTTTAACCTAGCAACTTTGGCTCAGGTATATGCCAAGTGCTTTACATCGGCACTGTCCAGTAAGGTTAGTTCTAGTTATGTGTGGCTATTTAACAAAATAAAATATTTAGTTCCTCAGTCACACTAATCAAATTTCAGGTACTGAGTGGTCACATGTGACTAATGACTACTATGTTGGAGAACACATATTATAGGACATTTTCATCACCACAGAAACCTCAAATGGATAGTACTGGTCTAGAAAGCCACAATATCTGTGAAAGAGGCACTGTAACTCCTTGATTTTCATGATGCTCCTGATAAACCTTGGTGATGATGATATAGTTACAATAACAATAAAAACTACTACCATCTTTTTGTTTTTTTTACACTACACCAGGCACCGTACTTACTTCCTTTCAGAAACACATCATTTTCACCTCTCACCAACACTACCATGAGATTTTTAAAAATTAATTAATTTACTTTTGGCCATACCTCACGGCTTTTGGAACTTCCCCAGTCAAGGATTGAACACATGCCACCTGCCCTGGAAGTGCAGAGTCTTAACCACTGGCCCACCAGGGAAGCCCTACCATGAGTATTATTATCCCCACCTTACAAGTGAGAAAACAAAGGATTTGTGGATGTCTGAAGCCACATAATTGCCATATATTAGACTGAAGCTCTGATTTGAAGCAAGTTTATCAGACCCCAAACCTATGTTTTAAATCCCTCTACTGCACACCTCTCTTATTAGATGTAAGAGGTGACATGAATTATGGAAGATGAAGATATGGATGCATAACATAAATGTGTCCAGGCTGTAACTGTTTTAGCTGAAACAGCCCAAGATAAAGTATCTCAAACCTTGATTTTTTAATATAAGCTGTGCTTACTGTGCTTAGTTGCTCAGTCATGTCTGACTCTTTGTGACCACATGGACTGTAGCCCACCAGGCTCCTCTGTCCATGCAGATTCTCTAAGCAAGAATACTGGAGTGGGTTGCCATGCCCTCCACCATCTCTCTTGCAGGGAGACCTGTGAATCCAGGTCTCCCACCTTGCAGGCAGATTCTTCACCATCTGAACCACCAGGGAAGCCCATTTAATATAAGGGAATATATTAAAAGTCATATTTATATAAAAGAATGCAACTTCATATTTTCAAATGGTCTAAACTGTGTGTTGAAAATCAAACTGGCCCAAGCCAGGCCTCATTTTCGAAGTTAATTTTAGACTATTTAACACAGTGACTAATGACGTATGTCTGGTGTCAGGCAAGACTGCCTTTACCAACCTCTGACTTTCTGATCGGAGAAGGCAATGGCACCCCACTCCAGTACTCTTGCCTGGAGAATCCCATGGACGAAGGGGCCTGGTGGGCTGCAGTCCATGGGGTCGCTATGAGTCAGACACGACTGTGCGGCTTCACTTTCACTTTTCACTTTCATGCATTGGAGAAGGAAATGGCAACCCACTCCAGTGTTCTTTCCTGGAAAATCCTAGGGACAGAGGAGCCTGGTGGGCTGCCATCTCTGTATGGAGCAAATTCTTCATCAGTATAGCACATTATCTATAACATGGGAATAGAAGTGGTTTTTACCACATTGGGCAGTTGTGGGATTAAAATGAGATAATGCAGACAATATGCTTTGTATCATACATGGCTTATAGTAAGTCCTCTGTACCTCATACACTGCTACTTCTACTACTACTATTATTATTAATGAACATGTTGCTTTGTTGCAGTTGGGATGGGATTTCAAATGGTTGGGCAGGGTCTAGAGGAGTCTCTGACCAGAGTGAGATCAACTGGATTAATTTTATTGGGGGTTCATATCTAGGACTTTATTAGTCCTCTGTAAGTCCCCTTCAGTAGTTAAAAAATGCTTTAAAAAAAAAAAAAACAAAACCTTTTGAAAAATAACCTCCACACCAGAGAAATCAGAATCTTTGGATATAGGACCAGCATCAGTACTTTTCAGAATAGATCCTCCAAAATAATTCTAGTGTGCACTTAGGGTTGAAAGCTCTAGTGGTATGTAAGTTCTCTTGAATCTCTGGTAGAAGCCCATAAGCATGAGTTCTTTCGGCCTCTGCTCTCCAATCCAGATCGTCTCTTCAGGGGACAACCATCTCCCTTTTCTGAAGAGAAGGTCTCTTTTCCTTACAAAGCTGAAGGCTTCCCTGTCCATAGTTGTTCCTGCTCCTTGAGGATTAAACTCTCATCAGTTACCTCTCATCCTTTATCTTCATCCTCGCTCCTTTCTAAGGCTTCCTTTTCCCAGCAAATAAACGTATTCGAGCTGTTTTCATCTACACTCACACACACACACCCAAAAGCAAACCAAACCAAACAGAAACAATAATTTCATGACTGTTGGTCTCCCCCTCTGACCACTGTCAGGGGAAGTTCTGACACACCATAGGTCATCGTCCTTCAGTTCATCATCGTCCAGCTTCAAGCCACCCACATCCCACTTCTTATTTAATCTCAGCCCACCACAGTCTGGCATTGCTCCTTCTCCTTGAAACTGTTCTCAACAATGTCATCAAGAGCTGCTGCTACTGCTCTTAAGTCGCTTGAGTCGTGTCCGACTCTGTGTGACCCCATAGATGGCAGCCCACCAGGCTCCCCCATCCTGGGGATTCTCCAGGCGAGAACACTGGAGTGGGTTGCCATTGCCTTCTCCCATCAAGGGCTACTACTTTACAGTTCTCACCTAATAAGACACTGCTGATTTCACTCTCATTTTTTTTATTAGGGTAAAATATTCATAGTATTTGTTGTATTTCAACCATTTTAAAGAGTGAATGTTAGTGGCATTAAGCACATTCACAATGTTGCATAACCATCACCATTATCTAGTTCTATTACTTTTTCATCACTGCAGATGGAAATGTCACACCCATCAAGCAGTCATTCCCCACTCTCCATTCCCCAACAGCCCCTGGCAACCACTAATCACTAGGGATTTTCCTATTCTGCCCATTGTTTGTAATATGTGACCTTTTGTGACCAGCTTCTTTCACTTAGCATAATGTTTTCAAAGTTCATCACGTTGCAGCATGTATCAATACTTCTTTGTTGTTACAGCTGAATAATACTCCATTGTATGAATATACCACATTTTGTTTACCCACTTATCTGTCAATGGACATTTGGGTTGTTTCCACCTTTTAACTATTGTTATATAGAGCTGCTATGAACATTGATGCGTGAGTTTTTGTTTGAACGCCTGTTTTCAATTCTTTGGGAGTATACTCCTAGGACTGAAATAGATGAATCATTTGGTAATTCTATGTTCAAGTTATTGAAGAAATGCCAAACTGTTTTGCACAGCAGATGTGCCGGTTTGTTACCACCAGCCATGGATGAGCGCTCCAATTTCTCCATATCCTTGTCAACATTTACCATATTCTGTTTTCTGTCTTGTTTCAAATTATGGCCATCCTCATAAGTATCTTACTGCAAGTTTGATTTGCACTTCCCTAATGTCCCATGCTGTGGAGCATCTTTTCATGTGCTTATTTGTCCCTTGTAGATCTTTTTGGGGAAATGTGTATTCAAGTCATTTGCCCATTTTCTAATTGGGTTTTTGTCTTTTTGTTGTTGTTTCTCATTTTTTTTTAAAACCTATGTTTGTAATCTAGTATTACCATATGACAAAAGAAATACATGATGTCCTTGCTAAAAGAGTGAAACAATGCAAAGATGTAAATATTTCTCCCTGGTTTCCATGACTGCATTATTTATTTGTTTGTTTGTTTTTGGTTGTGATGGGTCTTCATTGCTGCACACAGGCTTTCTCTAGTTGTGGCAAGTGGGGGCTACTCTTCCATTGTGGTGCACGAACTTCTCATTGTGGCGGCTTCCGTTGTTACAGAGCACAGGCTCTAGGTGCGTGGGCTTCGGTAGTTACAGCTTGTGGGCTCAGCAGTTCTGGCTTTAGTTACTCTGCGGCATGTGGAATCTTCCCAGACTAGGGATTGAACCTGTGTCCCCTGCATTGGTAGGCTGATTCTTATCTACTCTATCACCAGGGAAGTCCTTGACTGCATTCTTTATTGGTTTTCTTCCTGCCTATCTGAGCAGGTTTCTTTTGGCTTGTTTGTAAACTCTTGTTCCTCTTTCTGACCTTTAATTAACTAGTGGAGCATTCCAAGATTCTATGCTCTGTCCCCTTCTCTTCTTATGGTAAACATTACCTCTGTCATCACATTTGTAGCTTCAATGATATCTTTAGTTCAGACTCTTTTTGAGTATAGAAAGAAGAGTCTGGTCAATCAGATATCACAATTGGATATCTCAAAAGGATCTCAAGCTGAAAATGTCCCCCTAATTACTAACTACCTCTCCAAACTTGCTGCTTCTCCCATTTTCCTTATTAAAATGAGTGGCACCAACATCTACTGACTCCAATGCTCAAGCAGAAGTCCTAAGAGTTATTTAAAAATTATTATTTAAGGATTTTCTCTTCCCCATCTGCTCACACCTAATTGGTCAATAGCTACTGTTGATTCTACTTCCTAAATATATATTCCCTTTCTCCTCTTTTCTAACCTCAGTACCTCTGTTATGGTTTAGAGCTCCAGTAGCCATTGCCTGGACTGTTGCAGTACTCAATGATTGTTTTATCTGTTTCTAGGTGTGCCCCCTCCCAATTTAAACTCTTTCTTTCTTCCTTTTTTTAGTTTTCTTCACACTATTTTTATTATTATTATTTTTCCAGCATTCTATTTATTTGTTTTAAATGTTTTGGCTGTGCTAGGTCTTCGTTGCTATGTGTGGGCTTTCTCTGGTTGCAGTGAGTCGGGGCTACTCTCTAGTCGTGGTGATCTGGCTCAGTAGTTGTGGCACACGGGCTGAGTGGTCCCACGGCATGGGTAATCCTTCTGGACAAGTGATAGAATCCACTTCCCCTGCACTGGCAGGTAGATTCTTAACCATGGATCACCAGGGAAGTCCTAAACTAGACATTTTCTAAATAAAAAGCTGATCATGTTACTTTTAATCTTCAACTCAACTGTATGGTCTATGGAATAAAAATACAAACTGCATCCTTAAGATATCTTTAAACATGATATATAATGAATTTTGTGATTTTGTGTCTACGGATTCCCAATCACCTCATCTTCTATGCTACTCTCATTGTCTTATGTTTCAGCAACAATAAACTACTTGTGTTTTCTTAAGATCATATAGGACCATACCTCCACATCTTGGCATGTGGATATTCTCTCAATATCACAGCTGGAAACGCTACTTTCTTCACTTCTTTTTGTTCTTACTCTTCACGTTCCATCTCAAAAGCCACCTCTTCAATGAAGTCTTTCAGACTCTATCACATAACCTTAATTCCCTTCTTACGTTCCCATTGTATACTGCACATACCTACAATGTGTAATTTAATTATTTAAATAAGTTTCTGTTTCCCCATGAGACTGAGATTCTTAAGGGTGGGAACTATATAAACCCAATGCCAGATATAGAGTACATTGTCAAGTGAGCAGAAGCTCAATATGTTTGTTGAAGGTTGGCTAAACTTCAATACAGTATTGTCCTTCCATTAGGATGAATGTTCATGTGCCACAATAGCCATGCAGAATCACAAAGAACATTGAAGGAAATTAGATGATGGTTGTATGTAAATCCTTCACCACCATAAAATAGTATATTTGTGTGTCATCATGAGAACAATTATTAAAATTAGATATAAAGGCATCCTAAAGCTTTATTAGTTTTCCATCTTTTGTAAGTAAGCTCTAAGTATTAAATTACTTCTCTAGGTATAGAATTTTTTTCCTTTACTATTAGTAATTGTGTCTCTATTTAGAAAAAGTTGTTCAAAACTATTTTGCTATACTTCTTAGAAGAACTTTCATATTAATCTTCTCAGAGTTATCTCCCAAACAAAGGTATTTTAATAACTATGAATAGCTATTTTAAAACTGTAAATAAGATCTTTTTTTATGGTATCAAGTTCTCTAAAGAAACATACAATGAACTTGTTTATTTGAGAACTGTATTTGGCTTAGACTGATCCCAAAGCCGAATGCTTTTATTTTATTAGCAAAAGTTGCTACATTGTTCTTTAATGTTGTTGTCTCTTGCCTATGAGCAGTCTTTCTTGGTAATGCTAATGGTTAATGAAAAAAGTTATTTGGAAAAGCAATTTCATGCTGCTTGCAGGGGCGTCAGAAGGAAAAAGTCAGTCAGAAGTAAAGACAATAATACCCAAAGCCTATGACCAACCTAGAGGGCATATTGAAAAGCAGGGACATTACTTTTCCAACAAAGGTCTGTCTAGTCAAGGCTATGGTTTTTCCTGTGGTCATGTATGGATGTGAGAGTTGGACTGTGAAGAAGGCTGAGCGCTGAAGACTTGATGCTTTTGAACTGTGGTGTTGGAGAAGACTCTTGAGAGTCCCTTGGACTGCAAGGAGGTCCAACCAGTCCATTCTGAAGGAGATCAGTCCTGGGATTTCTTTGGAAGGACTGATG
>NW_011494826.1:5728961-5731465 GCF_000754665.1 Bison bison bison | reverse complement strand
GGCAAGGAGGTCCAACCAGTCCATTCTGAAGGAGATCAGTCCTGGGATTTCTTTGGAAGGACTGATGCTAAAGCTGAAACTCCAGTACTTTGGCCACCTCATGCGAAGAGTTGACTCATTGGAAAAGACTCTGATGCTGGGAGGGATTGGGGGCAGGAGGAGAAGGGGATGACAGAGGATGAGATGGCTGGATGGCATCACTGACTCAATGGACGTGAGTCTGAGTGAACTCTGGGAGTTGGTGATGGACAGGGAGGCCTGGCGTGCTGTGATTCATGGGGTCTCAAAGAGTTGGATACGACTGAGCGACTGAACTGAACTAAACTGAAAAATTTGGTCATTCTACTACACAGTTCATGCCTATGCTTAGTGATCCTTTAAAACTCTGAAATGGGGCTGAGAAAACTAAACTACCTTCTTCACTCTCAAGGGTGTGGAAGAATTGGGGAGGAAAGAGTTAAACCATACATCCCACTATTAAACAGTTTTGGAGTTTCTTCCTTTTAATAGCTAGTGAGGAACATTTTGTTGAAACCAGAGTATTTCTTACCAGATGACTGAGACTTCTGTCTTCTGAGGTAGTTCAGAGGCCACAGAGAAGTGGGGTTAGCCCACCCCAAGACAGCCCTAAATCATTGCTGTCTTGTTTTAGAAATGAATCACTCTTGTTTCACTCTTGTTTCCATGATACTGTGAGAAAAAGAGAACTGGGTTTCTCCTACTAAATTAATCTACATATTGGGACCCAGTTGAAGGGAGAGGATGAGAGAAAAACATGAGTGAAAAGAGAGAGAAGACAGGGAGTAAAGAGAATTCCAGCAAGGGAAGGAAAAAATGAAAGGGGGTAGAGGGAGAGGAGATGAAGAGAAAGCACAGAGAAGAAGAAAAAGTGTGTGTGTGTGTGTGTGTGTGTGTGTGTGTGGAGGTGGGACGGTGATGGGGGTAGATAGGTCAGGTTGGGGAGAAACAGAGGAAGAGGAAAGAAAGTGAGAAAAAGGTAACAGGCCCTATCCAGTGGATTCTCTAGAAGCTTTCACTTCATCAAAATAAGTGGAGGCAAATGAAAGGCTTCCAGCTAAAGTTCTCTCAACATAGCTTTCCTTGAAAATGAGGCAAAATGTCAACCTTTCTACTAGGAAATTTAGTAACTTAAGACAGAGTGTATATTGTTCAGATCAGTTCAGTCGCTCAGTCGTGTCTGACTCTTTGTGACCCTATGAATCGCAGCATGCCAGGCCTCCCTGTCTATCACCAACTCCCAGAGTTCACCCAAACTCATGTCCATTGAGTCAGTGATGCCATCCAGCCATCTCATCCTCTGTCTTCCCCTTTTCCTCCTGCCCCCAATCCCTCCCAGCATCAGAGTCCTTTCCAATGAGTCAACTCTTCCAATGAGTCAACTGGAGTTTCAGCTTTAGCATCAGTCCTTCCAAAGAAATCCCAGGACTGATCTCCTTTAGAATGGACTGGTTGGATCTCCTTGCAGTCCAAGGGACTCTCAAGAGTCTTCTTCAACACCACAGTTCAAAAGCACCAATTCTTTGGCGCTCAGCTTTCTTCACAGTCCAACTCTCACATCCATATATGACCACAGGAAAAACCATAGCCTTGACTAGATGGACCTTTGTTGGCAAAGTAATGTCTCTGCTTTTGAATATGCTATCTAAGTTGGTCATAACTTTCCTTCCAAGAAGTAAGCGTCTTTTAATTTCATGGCTGCAATCACCATCTGCAGTGCTTTTGGAGCCCAGAAAAATAAAGTCTGACACTGTTTCCACTGTTTCCCCATCTATTTCCCATGAAGTGATGGGACCAGATGCCATGATCTTAGTTTTTTGAATGTTGAGCTTTAAGCCAACTTTTTCACTCTCCTCTTTCACTTTCATCAAGAGGCTTTTTGGTTCCTCTTCACTTTCTGCCATAAGGGTGGTGTCATCTGCATATCTGAGGTTAATGATATTTCTCCCGGCAATCTTGATTCCACCTTGTGCTTCCCGCCCAACGTTTCTCATGATGTACTCTGCATAGAAGTTAAATAAGCAGGGTAACAATATACAGCCTTGACGTACTCCTTTTTCTATTTGGAACCAGTCTGTTGTTCCATGTCTAGTTCTAACTGTTGCTTCCTGACCTGCATATAGGTTTCTCAAGAGGCAGGTCAGGTGGTCTGGTATTCCCATCTCTTTCAGAATTTTCCACGGTTTATTGTGATCCACATAGTCAAAGGCTTTGGCATAGTCAATAAAGCAGAAATAGATGTTTTTCTGGAACTCTCTTGCTTTTTCAATGATCCAGTGGATGTTGGCAATTTGATCTCTGGTTCCTCTGCCTTTTCTAAAACTAGCTTGAACATCTGGAAGTTCACGGTTCACGTATTGCTGAGGCCTGGCTTGGAGAATTTTGAGCATTACTTTACTAGCGTGTGAGATGAGTGCAACTGTGCGGTAGTTTGAGCATTCTTTGGCATTGCCTTTCTTTGGGATTGGAATGAAAACTGACCTTTT
>NW_011494826.1:5723439-5728861 GCF_000754665.1 Bison bison bison | reverse complement strand
ACAGACCTTTTCCAGTCTGGTGGCCACTGCTGAGTTTTCCAAATTTGCTGGCATATTGAGTGCAGCACTTTCACAGTATCATCTTCCAGGATTTGAAATAGCTCAACTGGAATTCCATCACCTCCACTAGCTTTGTTCGTAGTGATGCTTTCCAAGGCCCCCTTGACTTCACATTTCAGGATGTCTGGCTCTAGGTTAGTGATCACACCATTGTGATTATCTTGGTCTTGAAGATCTTTTTTGTACAGTTCTGTGTATTCTTGCCACCTCTTCTTGATATCTTCTGCTTCTGTTAGGTCCATACCGTTTCTGTCCTTTATCGAGCCCATCTTTGCTGAAATGTTCCCTTGGTATCTCTAATTTTCTTGAAGAGATCTCTAGTCTTTCCCATTCTGTTGTTTTCCTCTATTTCTTTGCATTTATCTCTGAGGAAGGCTCTCTTATCTCTCCTTGCTATTCTTTGGAACCCTGCATTCAGATGCTTATATCTTTCCTTTTCTCCTTTGCTTTTCACTTCTCTTCTTTTCTCAGCCATTTGTAAGGCCTCCTAAGACAGCCATTTTGCTTTTTTGCATTTCTTTTCCATGGGGATGGTCTTGATCCCTGTCTCCTGTACAGTGTCATGAACCTCCGTCCATAGTTCGTCAGGCACTCTATCTATCAGATCTAGTCCCTTAAATCTGTTTCTCACTTCCACTGTATAATTGTAAGGGATTTGATTTAGGTCATACCTGAATGGTCTAGTGGTTTCCCCTACTTTCTTCAATTTAAGTCTGAATTTGGCAATAAGGAGTTCATGGTCTGAGCCAGAGTCAGCTTCCAGTCTTGTTTTGCTGCTGTATAGAGTTTCTTCATCTTTGGCTGCAAAGAATATAATCTTGTTACATGGCCTTTATTTGTTCAACATGATTTTATTGCTTTTACTTGTTATAACTGTATTTATTTTGGCTGTTCTGGGTCTTTGTTGTTGCACGGGGACTTTCTGTAGTTTCAGTGAGGAGGGGCTGCTCTTTATTGCGATTCAGTGGCTTCTCATTGCAGCGGCTTCTCTTTTGCAGAGCACGGGCTCTAGGCACACAGATTCAGTAGTTACAGCATGTGGGCTTTAGTAGTTGTGGCTCATGGGCTTAGTTGCTCCGTGGCATGTGGAATCTTCCTGGACTAGGGATCGAACCCCTGTCCCCACATTGACAGGCAGATTCTTTATTTTTTTATTTTTTTTTTATTTTTAAACTTTACAATATTGTATTGGTTCTGCCATACATCAGAATGAATCCGCCACAGACATACACGTGTTCCCCATCCTGAACCCTCCTCCCTCCTCCCTCCCCATACCATCCCTCTGGGTCGTCCCGGTGCACCAGCCCCAAGCATCCAATATCGTGCATCGAACCTGGACTGGTGACTCGTTTCATATATGATATTATACATATTTCAATGCCATTCTCCCAAATCATCTCACCCTCTCCCTCTCCCACAGAGTCCAAAAGACTGTTGTATACATCAGTGTCTCTTTTGCTGCCTCGTACACAGGGTTATTGTTACCATCTTTCTAAATTCCATATATATGCATTAGTATACTGTATTGGTGTTTTTCAGATTCTTAACCACTGGGGAAACATGGTCATGATTTTTAAAATTTACAATAGAAATAATTGTATTTAAAAGTGGTGACAGTATTAGACAGTATCAGACCGTCCATGAACAGAGCCAATACAAAAGCAAAGTTCATTCCCACCTCCCCACCCTCAAGAATATGATGCCATTTTCAGGAGAGAGGGAAGTCCATGCCTTTCCCTTTTTCTCTTTCTGATATGAATGAACAGTTCTATCCTGAATAGGCAGACTTCACAGACCAAAGCTGACTGAGACCTTATATAGTCAGAATGTGTTAGATGCCTTGCCAACATCCATTTTCCCCTCCCCAGTAGTCCCCAGTTTCTTTTTGGGACTCATGTGATTTTGTGGAAACTGATATACTACCTCCCAGTCAGGGGTAGAATGGACAAAGCCAGTCATTCCATCCCATCCTCTTAACTGCAGTGATTGAAGCAAAGGTTGATGTGTGAACTGAGCAGACCACACAGTAATTATAGGGGGTTTTCTGGGAATGCTGGAACAAAATTGCTCTCTTTGACACAAAAAAGAAAGCATATGGCCCCAAAAGCTGTGAGGAGCCATCTTGGGACCAGGAATGGAGCCAGTTTTAGGATGAAGCTGACACAGAAAGATGGAAAGAACCCAGGTCTTTGGGATATCCTTGAAGCATTGGCTCAAGCCTCATGTAAAACAGCCCTATCTCTGGATTTGTTAGTTATGTGAACTGATCAATATTCTTTACTGTATTATTTCCTTTCAACCTGGGTGTAACATGAATGTTTGCCTTTCTGTAAGGGGATTATACTGCCAGGAAGAGCCATTAGGATGCTTTCTGTTGTAAGTAATGATGACCGTTCTTTTTAACAAGATCATGGCACAAACAGCAGCAGAATTTTATATTGGGAAGGCACTTCCAAATACTACAGAAAACAGAATGTCTTTTGATGTTGGTCAAGGGATTTCAGTCTGGGATTCTTCCAAGAATATACCTCTTGTCATGGGATGTTAAAGCTTTTTCATGATTAAAACTCTTGACTATTGTAATGTACTTTTGATTTATTCATTATCTATGATATGTTGAAGAAATTGGTGTATGGTAATTCACTAACTAAAGAGATAGCCTTACATGTAGAGATTAGAGTCATTTGAATTAGGGTAAATACTTTGTATATGAAAGTCAAAGGAGATAGTACAATTTATTTCAATTTCACAAATATTGCTGGAGCTCTTAATTTGTGCCAGGAATCCTTTTAGATCTACAGGTACAGTAGAGGTGGGTAAGAATAGACTTCATTGTTGCCCTGTGGCACGTGGGACTTTAGTTTTCTGACCAGGGGTTGAATCCGTGTCCCTGTAGTGGGAACCCGTTCCCACTGGAAGGCAGATTCTTAACCACTGGACCACCAGGGAAGTCCCTCATTAGCTATTCTTATGAGTAAAAGTAAACAAGTAAAAGAGTAAAGGAAATGTCATAATAAAAGTATAATGTAATATATGGTTTGAATGAAGGAGAAAGTCTGTATAATTTGCAGAGGGTGGGAAGAGACAAGATGGATTACATGGAGCTGTAGCCATTTGAGCTGGTTCATGAAGAGTAGCTATTTCTGCAAATCCAGAATCTTTCTCAGAGCACCCTGTCATTTCTTCCTTAGAAGTTACTTACAGCCAATACTTATATATGTATTGACATGTTTATGTATTTAGTGGTCTGCCTCACCGAGTTGTAAATTTCAAAAGGTGGGCCCCGTGGTCCACTCTGCTTTGTTCCCAAGTGTATTCCCAACATGAAGCCCAGTGTCTGCTACATAGTATTTAGTCAATAAAAAAATCTGCTGTACAAATAAATGATTAGATGAGTGATGGGTAGCAATAGATACCATTTGTGAATGTCTATTAGTTAACACATATTGTGGTAAGCTTACATATCGTGGGCTTCCCTGGTGGCTCAGCTGGTAAAGAATCCACCTGCAATGTGGGAGCCCTGCGTTTGATCCCTGGGTTGGGAAGATCCCCTGAAGAAGGGAAAGAGTACCCACTCCAGTATTCTGGCCTAGAGAATTCCATGGACTGTACAGTCCATGGGGTCGCAAAGAGTTGGACATGACTGAGTGACTTTCACCTTCACTTATTGAGATAAGCACATTGGTGTTCAGCTTTAATACATTCAGCAATAATACCAGGTAAGTTCCATATCAGCTTTAAAAGGAAGAAATGAAAGACTAGAAGAGATAATGTCCAATGTCATCCAACAGGTACCTGGCTAAAGCTGTGCCCAGGTAGGTCTAATTTGAAAGTTCATGCTGTGAATCACTGCACAATATTGCTTCTCATTCATTGAGTAGGTACTATGGGTCAGTCTTTGGACACTCATTATTTATTTTATTTTCTCATTTATTTCTAGCAACAACTCTGTGAGTTAGATATTATTAGCCTCATTCAATAAGTGAGAAAGATTCAGAGATGTTTATCCATTCACTCAACAAATATTTATTATCTGTCAATTGCCAGGCACTGTGCTACTCCTACAGATATAATGATGAGACAATTAGACTTCATCCCTGCCCATGTGGAGCTTATGGTCTAACAAGGAGCCAGTGAAAGTCACTCAGTTGTGTCTGACTCTTTGTGACCCTACGGACTTACAGTCCATGGAGTTCTCCAGGCCAGAATACTGGAGTGGGTAGCTGTTCCCTTCTCCAGGAGACCTTCCCAACCCAGGAATCGAACCCAGGTCTCCCGCATTGTAGGTGGATTCTTTACCAGCTGAGCCACCAGGGGAGCAATAGGAAGTTAGAGAGTGGTCAAGTGTGCAATAGCAAGCTGTGAGAAATGCTAGGAGGGAGAGTCAGAGGATGTTGTATGAGGACAACATGGCTTCCGATGGGGTCCACTTGATACCAAAGTCCCCCCGCAAATGATACTAGTCTTTTTCACTTTAGTGGGTAAGACTTGCACTGGCAGAGAGGAAGGGCAGGCATGGCCCCCAAAGTGCGATTATCCAGCATTGTCAGAGAAGGTAGGAAGACGTGTATAGAAAGCATATGAGTATTGGAGGCTCAGAAAATCGTGGAGTGTTGGATATCTAGTGAGGGATTGTCCTTAGTTCAGAACACAATGGGGAGCGATCCAAAAGGTTTTGAAGGAGTCTCAATCTGAAGTGTGTTTTAGGGAAGAGTAATTAAAAAAGAAAAAGAGTAATTTAAAACAGAGAGAGAAGAGAGAGACAGACTTATTGGGTAGTTTAACATGGCACAGGCAGTACATGAGTTTCTATTCATTTTATATCTATTCTTAGTGCATTAGTTAAGATGTAGGTTTAGCTGACAACACAGGGCTTTAAATAAGATAGAAGCTCATTTTTCTGTCACAAAGAAGTTGAGTTGGCAACCCTATTCCAGGAAGCTGTTAAAGGCTCTTTAATTGGTGTTAAAGGCTCTTCCACTTGCCTCAACTTGGCCAGAACTGAGTGTGTGGCTGCAGTCAGCAGTTATGAGGAGGACTGTGTTTTTGTTCAGTCACTCAGTCATGTCTGACTCTGTGATCCCATGAACTGCAGCATGCCAGGCTTCCCTGTCCATCACCAACTCCCAGAGTTTACTCAAATGCATATCCATTGAGTCAGTGATGCCATCCAACCATCTCATCTTCTGCCACCCTTTTCTCCTCCTGCCCTCAATCTTTCCCAGCATCAGGGTCTTTTCCAGTAAGTTAGTTCACATCAGGTAGCCAAAGTATTGGAGCTTCAGCTTCAGCATCAGGACTGATTTCCTTTAGGATTGACTGGTTTGATCTCCTTGCAGTCCAAGGGACTCTCAAAAGTCTT
>NW_011494826.1:5689018-5723339 GCF_000754665.1 Bison bison bison | reverse complement strand
CTCAGCTTTCTTTATGGTCCAACTCTCACATCCATACACGACTACTGGAAAAACCAAAGCTTTGACTAGACAGACCTTTGTTGGCAAAGTGATGTCTTTGCTTTGTAATATGCTGTTTAGGTTTGTCATAGCTTTCCTTCCAAGGAGTAAATGTCTTTTAATTTCATGGTGGCATTCACCATCCGCAGTGGTTTTGGAACCCAAGAAAATAAAAGCTGCCACTGTTTCCACTTTTTCTTCTTCTATTTTCCGTGAAGTCATGGTACCAGATGCCATGACCTTAGTTTTTTGATTTTGAGTTTTAAGCCATCCTTTTTACTGTCATCTATACTTTTTGATGGCTGAGTGCCCTGGGGCAAAAATCTATAGCTATGGAAAAAGGGGCATGATTTTTAGGGGATGGGCAGCAGTCCCTGCCGCACTCAGTGTGTTTCTCTTCTGAGAATGAGAGATTTTGGTGATTCATTTACTCCTGTTAGAAAAAACTGAATTTAAAAATGTTGATGATTTTTACTACTGATCAAATTTTTTTTTAATTGTTTGTCACATACTGTAGAAAGCTATACTAAATTTGACAACTTTTAACTCTGTTAATATCCTCCAAAACAAAATGCCTTTGAATACTACAGATAACTATCTAGAAAAAACTAGGTTTTAAAATGTTACCTGAAAAATGGTAAGCTAAGTTATCCATGATACATTTTTATGTCCCCAAGACTGAAAAAGATACTATCTGACACTCTGATATTAATATTGGTGTAGCCGCTATGAAAACAGTATGGAGGTTCCTTAGAAAACTAAAAATAGAGTTGTCATATGATCTGACAATTCCACTCCTGGGAATATGTCCAGAGAAACCCATAATTCAAAAAGATACAGGCACCCAATTGTTTATAGCAGCACTGTTTACAATAGCCAGGAGATGGAAGCAAACTAAATGTCCATCAATAGATGAATAGATGAAGAAGATGTGGTATATATACACAATGCTGCTGCTAAGTCGCTTCAGTTGTGTCCGACTCTGTGCAACCCCATAGACGGTAGCCCACCAGGCTCCCCTGTCTCTGAGATTCTCCAGGCAAGAACACTGGACTGGGTTGCCATTTCTTTCTCCAATGAATGAAAGTGAAAAGTGAAAGTGAAGTCGCTCAGTTGTGTCTGACTCTTAGCGACCCCATGGACTGCAGCCCACCAGGCTCCTCCTATTCAGCCATAAAAAGGAAACAATGTCATTTTCAGCAACAGAGGTGGACCCGGAGATTATCACACTAAGTGAAGTAGTCAGAAAAAGAAAGACAAATATTATATGATATCACTTATACTGTGGTGTTGGGGAAGACTCTTGAGAGTCCCTTGGACTGCAAGGAGATCAAACCAGTCAATCCTAAAGGAAATCAATTCTGAGTATTCATTGGAAGGACTGATGCTGAAGCTGAAGCTCCAACTTTGGCCACCTAATGCAAAGAACTGACTCACTGGAAAGGACCCTGATGCTTGGCAAGGCTGAAGACAGGAGGAGAAGGGGACAACAGAGAATGAGATGGTTGGATGACATCACCTACTTGATGCACATGAGTTTGAGCAAGCTCCAGGAGTTGGTGGCGGATAGTGAAGCCTGGCGTGCTGCAGTCCACGGGGTCACAAAGACTCAGGCACAACTGAGCGACTGAACTGAACTGATGTGTGGAGTCTAAACTATGACACAAATGAACTTGTTTGAGAAACAGAAAGAGTCAGAGACATAGAAACAAACTCATGGTTACCAAAGCGGGGAGGTGGTAGGAGAGGCAAATTAGGACTTTGGAATTAGCAGATGCAGACTAC
The DNA here is from genome assembly GCF_000754665.1 of Bison bison bison. Classification (NCBI taxonomy): domain Eukaryota; kingdom Metazoa; phylum Chordata; class Mammalia; order Artiodactyla; family Bovidae; genus Bison; species Bison bison. The sequence goes on along the minus strand of NW_011494826.1, from coordinate 5,721,515 downwards.
TATATATCAAATAGATATATACTCTGGTTTCTCTTCAAATTGTATAAATTTTTCGCCTTTTTTAGATAACCAACAAAATCCTACTGTATAGCACAGAGGACAATCTTCAGTATCTTGTAATAAAACATGATGGAAAATATTATGTATATATATGTGTAACTGAATCATTTTGCTGTGCACCAGAAACTAACTAACCCAACACTGTAAATCAATTATTCTTCAATAAAATTGATATTATTGATATTAATCAATATAATATCAACATTGTTATATGTTCTATAAATATGGCATATGTTTTCTGTTTCCCTTAATTTCTCATTAAAAAAATGACAACTCATCACCAGATTGAAGATATATAATTGTTTTCACCAAACTTAAAGAAACAGCACTCAAGAGAAAATGCCTCTTACTGTGTATGAGATGTTCCCACATCAGCAAGTTTTACTGTGTGAGTTGCTTCTGCCCTGAACTCTGACAGAAAGGGGACGGATGGGCAGATGACGGAATAGATAGACTTCTTACGGTGCAGTGGACAGTAACATATAGTTCTTACTTCATTGATTAAAGCACATTTGCCGATCTGGACAGGCCTTAATTTTAGTTCATTTTCCTGTAACTATTTATTTGATAGCTCATTAATTGCCTCTGAGCGGAGAAAATGTTTCCTTTAAGAAGGTTAAACAAAGAGTTTATTGACATAAGTGAATTGGTTGAAGAAAACATTATTAAATAAAAGACACTTATTTAAACACCAAATTAATCATTTAAAGGCAAATTAGAGGTCATATCTCCTCCTAACTAAATAATGTTAACCAGTAATGAGATATCCATTTTAGATAAAAGCACATTTGCAGGTTCTGGCTGCTGGCTTAACTGTGCTTTGGTTTTCCAAGTTTACTCAGAGTCCATAATTACATTGATGTTCTAAATTTCAGTATTTTGAAATAATGTGATGTAGTTTTTCATTATATGATTTAAAAAAAAAATTTAAAGCTTTTCTTCATGCCAGCAGAAGAGAAGATGTGCTCTGAGAAGACTTCCATGGTGGATATGGCCTCGCCTTGGGCTCTGGCTCTGTTTCCGAACTTGTCACACAGACTGGTGCATGAGCACCCTTGGTACTGCCCTTGTCTGTCAAGCTGGGCCACAGGTAACTTTCCAACATTTTAGCTGGAACCGCACCTGCAGCTCTGTCAGAACTCCTCTGTGTAAGTTTCAGAGGCACAGTGATTTTGGTTTGTTAGAGGTAGTGCTGTCATGAGGTCGTCTGGTATTTTAGGTTTGTATTTTTTCCCTCCAGTTTGGGGTTGTCCCCACTGCCTGCCCACATCCAGCCCTCAGACCCTCTCTCGCAGCCACAGGGGCAGTGCCCCATGCACCAATCCACCGCTGGGCTCACATTAGCTGGCCTCCCCATCACGATGACTGTGGAGTGTTGACAGGCACCATAGATTCACACTCCAGGCTCTTCTACTGCGAATCCGATGCTGATGCCAGCAGCTTTGTTCCACACAGTGCTGAAGTTTCATTTGTAGCTAGACAGGAGTCAGGAAGTTGAAGGTTAATCAAATCTGATGTTAGCCCACCCCCGTTGGATATGACCATCAGATGGTCCAGCAGATTCCACTTTTTGTCAAAATATTTTATTGTGCATATGTGGAGGAGACGGAGAAAAAGACTCCCAATGGGCCTATTTTTGTGTGTCAGTTCCTATCTGATTTTTTAGCACTATTTGAGTCAATTAATCATTCTTGCTGTCATAATAATTGTTTTGATTCAGCAGGTTTTAGCAGTGAATACTTCTTTTCGTAACTTATGCTGACCTTTGTTTGGGGAATGATTTTTGAAGGCATGGGACTAAATTCAGGTTTTACAGCTCTGAGATAACTCTTGGAAATATCCAACAATCTAAGCCTCGATGTTGCCACCACATACTAACTGGAATTATGATCGCCTCCAAATCCCATTCTTCTCCCCACCACATTACTCCTTTCTCTTTTCAGTGAAAACAGGAGAATCTGTTTATGACAAATTACACATCAGAAAAGACTTATCTCTATGATGTGGGTGGGCAACATAATTTAAGATTTTACAGGCTTAGGCCTAACCCATTATTTTAAGGATAAGAAACAGTAAAGGGAAAAGTTGGTTCAAGCAATCCTGATACCGCTCATTAACTGGGAGACAGAAAGGAATAAATGAAGACTTTTCTGATTATTTCAGGTCCTCTCTCCCACTTCCCCACTCCACACACCCTCCCCGCTTCAGACATTTAGACGAAGGAAGAAAGGCGCTTTGTGATTAAGGTTAATCAAGTTTCAGTACAATTTTTTTTTTTACAAACTAGAATCACACTAATCTTTTTTTCTTGCTCTAATGTGTGGCTGTTGAAATCCTCAGCTGTGATAAATTAAGCTACTTATTAATCTAATTATCGTACATTCATCCTAGAAACTTTCATGTGACTTGAAAAGGCTATTCAACCTTTTCCCTCCCCTCCTAGAAAGGGCTCAACCTTGTACCAATTAAGATCATTCTGAAGTAAGGCTTTAAAAAAGCTTTCTCTAATCACCCAATGGAACATGGACCAGTGGAAACCAAACTCAGAGCTCTGGGAAAAAGTTTAGCATTCCTTTCTGTCTGCCAACTTTTATGGTTTCATTGCACAAGGGAGGAAGACTTCATTTTCCTATTTAGTTGTTCTTTCACTGACCTCCAAATAAAGGCCATGTAATTACTGAGCAAATAAAGTTGCAGCATGTGTTTTAAAAATCAATTGCCATTCTTGGACTATAGAAATGTAACAATACACAGATTTGCCGGAAAATGCCCAGCGCCAACCATATGAACTAAACCCTGTACTGTATCTGTACAATGGAGTAGTTTTGACCCCTAAAGCACATATTTACTATGCAGATTTTTTAAAGGCTTCTTTTATGACTTATCTATTGATATTAAAATGTCCCTATACTAATATAGGTTCAATTTAGGATTAAAAATATGTTGCAAATGTATCATATCTTAAACATCCATTCATTGCCAAATACCTTATTTCTTTTTTTTTTAAGTGATGGCATAAATGGAGCTGTTTTACATTCAAATTAAACTAGCTATTAATTTGAATGCAAAGCAGCTCAATGTACAGGATGCAGTTTCAATGACAGGTTTACCCCAAGACAGAATGCAAGAGCGGGTCCACATGGGTGAGTCTAGGCGGATTGTCCCCCTACTCTGGGTGCCTGGCAAACTTGCTCACTGTGAATAGTTTTTGAAGTGAAGATTAAAAGAGTGGAATTATAAAGTATAATTACATTTTATTGAAACTCTAGAAATCAGAAAAAATTCAGCAGGAAACTTTTAGTGAAACATGATGTGTTGTCATTATCATTAAAAGATAAAAGTTCCATACTGTTTTTATCTGTTTATTTGGAAGATATCCAGCCTTTACAGTTATGCAGGAAACAAAAAACGGGAATGCAGGAGTAATTATTAAAACTGTGTGATTTGTTATCTCAGCTACTGTCTTTCCAAATGGTAATACGATATCAGCAGCTGCAGACGGTCGCTGATTTCCTCTATTAGTAAACAAGTACTTTGGAGACCTGTGTGAGGCACTTTAAGCTCGCTACTCCCCGAAGTGCTGTCAGGCTTAACTACTAATCCATGGTATTTCAGAGCACTGGAAATTCATCTTTATAAAACCTGAACAAAAAAGGGAAAAAAGCCTGGAGGGCATGAGCTCCCTCTGGTGAGACAAATGACATGTTCATTTATTAATGAAACAATAACCCTGGAAAGAGGATCAAAGCACATTCCATCCTCACTTTACAATCCCCAATTTTCTCAGGCCAAACCATTTAATTGAGCCATGACAATGGAATACTTAATTGTTGCCTGAAAGTTTTGAAGAAGCGACTTCTTCAGCATCAATGTACATTTCAGGATTATGATTCAAATATAATATAGCTGGATTGAAGCTGGTAGAATTTGATTCTTCCAACACTGGGGGGCCTTTGGCAGACAGAAGAAGGGATTTTCTTGAACATGCTTGTGGCCTTCACCACAAACACCTCTTGTTCTATCACTGCCTTTTCCCTTGCCTGAAATAGGCCTGATGGGTTACTTCCTCATGATGAAATAACCAACCTCCGTTTGTGCATGATTGGGTAAAACTCAGGTTCTTTTTGGCATGCCCCTGGCATCTAGGACATAATGAGGAACAGGGAGTGAAAATCCCAAAGTCCAGGAGTTTAAGGAGTTTGGAAGTATTTAGTGTGGTGATTGTCCTTGTTGTTTAGTTGCTAAGTCATGTCTGACTCTTTGTGACATCATGGACTGTAGCCCCCCAGGCTCCTCTGTCCATGGGATTTCAAGGCAAGAATACTGGAGTGGGTTGCCATTTCCTTCTCTAGGGGATCTTCCTGACCCAGGGATTGAACTTGTGTCTCCTGCTTGGCAGGTGGATTCTTTACTACTGAACCACTGGGGAAGACCCTATTCCATTATATAATTAAACCAAAGAGATGTAACCATCTTATATAAACTGTGAAACTGTTAGTCGCTCAGTCATGCTTATTTAAATGTATCAATTTTATACACTTTGATCTCAATTTTGTAACCTCTTATATCTTTAACTTTAGTTTTCATTAGGATCCATTCAACAAGCTTGGTCTTAGAGGAAGAGTTTTAGAAGTTTTTCTTTTCTTTTTGTTCCCTGTCCATTTTACCTACTTTAATATGAAAACCTCTAGGATCCTCAGAGTGGAGTTGAGCTGAGCCTCAGGCCCTTTGGCCTAACTGTTGCCCCAAATAATTGCTGATCAGATATATCAGTGTTAATTTTTCTAGCCTCCTAATATATACGTTTTAAAACTAGAGTGAATAGAACAGACTTGTTTGCCTTTTAAAGTCAAGGATGAGTAGGGGGTCTTTGGCCCATTTAACCTTAGGCGATGTAGTAATATCAAATCTTGTTTTAATCATGTAAATGTCAATTTTATTTATCCCATTTTAAATAGCCATCTAAAGAGTTCTTTATTCATTGGAGATAATGTCTTTAAAAAAAAATTCTACCTTGTTGGAAATATGAATAGTAACTCAGCGTGGAGCCAGCATTAAGTCTGGACAGGCCCATTGCCTGTGCAATGGGAAAGGCAGACTCACTCTCTGTGGGTTATTCACCAATTGTATTTGCACGTGACTATCAGTATTCTGTCCTGCTGAAACTAACAAAGACACAAAATTTTTAAAAAAAGAATAAGACTGTGTTTAATTTCTACCTGTTAACCCTGGATTTCACCACAACATTCTATGTTGATACTTTTGTGTGTATGTTTATATAATTTTTCTAAGGTTTATTTGACTCCTATTTTTTCAAATTAGAAGAGTCTTAAGGCACAGAAGTGAGGAGTTTAGAAAATCCTTGCTGCTTTATTGGGCAGAAAGGACCATGAAAACTTCATATGGTAATCTCCTGGACTCACCTGCTTTAAATTCAACCATTCTAGGCCAGTTTGATTCTAGGCCCAATTTTCAATCACATGGCATCATTTGGGGTCTATAAGTAGACTTCCTTTTTCTTTGCACCTGCTCGTATTTATTCCTTAGGAGACCCAGTAAGTCAATGAAAACCGACAGTCAGAAATGAAGGTTGTGAGCAATAAAAACAGTCATGTTTTTATGTTCTTGAGCATCATCCACTTTATTAAGCCTTATGTGAGGCGGAGAGTGTAGTTTGAGATGATTTTTCATTATGTGTACCTAAGATCTTTCTTTCTGTTCTGATTTTTAATATCAGCCTTATAAAAGTCTTTCTTTTTACTCTAGGTTGTTAAGCTTATGAGTAAATATTAGACTTACAATGTAAAGTATATTTACATTAAATTTTAATAAAGTACCTGGAAATTTTTTATAAAGAATTTTTTCAGGGATTTCTCTGGCAGTCCAATGGTTAACATTCCTTCAAAAAAGAAGATTTTACAATAAGGCCATCAATTTGAAAAGTTCCATTTAGTTTGAGCTCTTCTTAGCAAAAATTTGTGCAGTATAATTGTTTGGGCTGCTCATCAGGGAGTGGTGGTGATTCAAAGTGCATAGTTCAGTTCTACATCAGACCTCGGGGAGAACTTGGAACCCTCTAGGTCAACAGTCATAGCGGGTACTGGCCCAAGAATCAAAAGCAAGTTTCAAAAGGAAGGTCTGTGTCTTCAGCAGAAACAATTATTTTTCTAATCTCCCTGTTTGATTATCTTTCATTCCCAAATACAGAGTATTTATTTCCAGAATATACACTCAGAAAGACTTTGTGGGCTTAATGCGTGACTGTCATGACAGAGATGGCCACATCACAGATTTCATACAAGCCAAAGATGAAACAGAGCAAACATACTTACATTTGCTGAAAAGATATGCTTCCACATCTCCGCAGGCACATTCAGTTAGCATTTGTATTATTTATTCATTCCTTTTTTTTTTCATTTTTAGACTGTCAACTGGTCATACAGTGATTGTCGATTGAGATTCTACTGCATGTATATCATACACATGACAACAGATACAGCTGGGATCGTGTTTTTAAAAATATTTATTATTTACATTTGGCTGCATCAGGTGTTAGTTGCAGCGCGCGGGATCTTCACTGCGGTGCACAGACTCTCTAGTTGTGGCCCAGGGGTTTAGTTACCCCACGGAATGTGGGATCTTAGTTCCCCCATAAGGGATTGAATCCACGTCCTCTGCACTGCAAGGTGGGTTCTTTTTTTCCCCCAATTAATTAATTAATTTTAATTTGAGAATAATTACAGTATTGTGATGGTTTTTGCCATACATCCACGTGAATCGGCCACTAGGTATACATGTGTCCCCCCGATCCTGAACCCCCCATCCTCTTCCCTCCCCACCCTATCGTCCCAGAGTTGTGTGTATGTATGTTAAGATATGTCAGAACTGAAACTGTATATAGTTGAGGGAAGAGCGGGGTAGAGATGAATAATATGGAGACAGAAACAGAGTTCTCCTTCAACATTAGTTTGAAAAGGGACAAAGACCTTTGGTGCGTGTCTTTTGAGTATATGATGGAAATATTTACTCAATAATGTTGATCAAGCAACTGCCACATCTCATGCACCATCTCATGTACTTAAACAAGAAAGGTCCTTATTGCTTTCTCCCAGGATTTTCCATTCCATAGCCTGACTGCGAGTGCATAATATATACACACAAAATAGTTGACTCATGGTGGATGAAAAGGCTCCATTGAAAGGGACAAATAATAACTTCAAGGTGAACTCTAAATTTTCAGTCATTGAGCTTGGGCTTCCTATCTCCCAATTTGCTGAGAAATGTGCACTCTGGGAAGGAAGATAGCAAGAGATGCATGAAGAGGTGCATGCATTCACCAATTCCCACATTTATGAACTTTATTTCTTGAAAAGAGAAGCAAATTTATTACTAAGGGTGTAATGTTTGATCATTTTTACTCTCTGTCATAGCAGATACAAAAACTGATATTCCTGTTATAATGGTGAAGAACCCCACTATTCTTTAAACCATCAAGATAGAAGATTACTGACATTCTGGAATAAGGATTTAAGGTAGATGAAATACAGATGTATATATAGTTAAATGAACACCTTTAATAAGCACTAAGAATAGAAAAAAAACTATGGTGTTCTTTGCCTCTTCCATTGCCCAAGTAGCTAAAATTTAAAACCTATGTCAAACAAAAAGCAAATGTAAGAAGAAATAAAGATATGATTTCCTTCCCCATACTGCTGCTGCTGCTAAGTCTCTTCAGTCGTGTCCAACTCTGTGTGACCCCATAGACGGCAGCCCACCAAGCTCCGCCGTCCATGATGACTACTTAAAATTGTTTTGGGATTCCTTAAAAAATAAACTATAAAATCGAATATGTATATATATTTATTTACTATTCCTGATGCCTCTGGTATACTGGTAATGGGGAATCCTGCACTGTTTTTGCATTATAGTTTAAAATGTGACTACATTGTTTTTCTTTTCTACTTTTCACTGATGAAGTAGCTATCAGAATGCCCTGTTATAATTTTAAGTTCTGCTTTCTTTCTATTCCCAAATTCTGTTGGTAGTATACAGGAGCTCTAACAAAACACTTCACCAGTCTCATTTAAGGGCAATTATTTCTTCTTAGCATTCTAAGTTATGGTTAAGTTCTCCTAAATGTAACACAGAAACAAGCACCATCTATTATCTCTACAGACTCTCCTTGGTCTATACATCCATTTTATTACAAGCCAGATAAGCTTATAGTATAGAATATTTAGAAAATATCTAAATAGTTCAGGATAAAATGTTCAAAATAAAGTCATGGCTCTTAAACAAAACAAGATGCTATGCTTACTGTTTGCTATCTCCTTCTTGATCTCAATCGATTAATGAATGGTAGCTAAGTAACTGCTGAAATAGTTTCAAATATATTAATAAAGTCAAATCACAAAATCTAAACCAAACCATTTATTTTCTTATTCTCTGAGGTTGGTGTTTACATTTACTATTATTTAAAATTATGCAATAAATATAATACAAAGGATATTTTAAATAATAAAATTTTAATTAATAATTCAATACATTTTTCCTACTTAAGATTTACCTTTCTTTGATATCAAAGATGTTATAAACAATAATTTTTAAAGTTGTTATTACATTTTGTAAAAATCAATAACTGATAATTAACAGATACTGCTCTCTCCAAATCCCCTTGCATTCTCCACTCTCACTGGACACATGATTTTATTACATAAAATAAGTTAATTTTGTTGACTATATACTCATGACAATATAGTAGCATCAATATATAAGAACTACACACCAAACAGTTGTAAAATAATTTATATCTCTTACTTGAATGATTTCTGATTGCGTTACACAGGTACTGTACTTACGTAAAGAAAGAATAGTCAGTGATATAACTGGTCAGTAATATAACATAGAGATGTTCTCAGCTTTGGGGAAACAAAATGGCTCCCTCAATCTATTTGTGGAGGATACAGAGAACAATCTCTATCACATTAATTAGACTAACTTCCAGATACATTAACCATTTTGCATTGTGCATATTTCTAAAATGCAGCTGTTTATCTGACATGATATATGGGGTGTTAATACTTAATTAATACATTGTTTAAAGTCTCAGGTTATCATTTAGTTTTCTCTTAGTGATTAAAAACTGAAAGTATTGGAATATTTTCAGAAAAGAAAATATATTCTTTCAGAGAAGCAGTCATAGCACATTTGTATTGCAGAGAGAGACAGGCCTCGAGTTGTTTCCCGAAGCCCTCTGGAGCTGAGGATGGCCTCCAGGGGGACCAGGCTTAGCAAAGTGCAAAGTGGCCCAGGAGCATCCCTGCTCAATTCAACAGCAAGGCGAAGACAAGAGCTGACGAACAAAACGGAAAACAACTTTCCCAGACCTCAGAGAGAACACTTGGCATTCCTGAGGGACAGCTGCTTGCTGGTAGAAGTTATGATAATAAACTAAACTGGGTGAGCATTTCCTAAGAAGAAATATTTAATTATCCTGCTCACCATTATGAGGAACTTCTGCCACTCTTCATGTTATTATACAGTAAATAACCATTTTTCTAAAGGACAGAGCTGTTTTAATTATATGACAATGAATGCATAATTATTATGTTTGTTAGGAATGAATCGCAAGACAACAGACTTGATATTGCTGCTCTGGTTAGTGCATCTTAATTACTTTTTCATTTATTTTGCATATAAAAGCTATTTGCTAATTGTCTTTGCTGTAAATATGCAAAATATAATTAGTCATTCATAATTCTTTATGTGTTATCTAACTGTACATTTGTTTCTGAGGAACATATATTAAAGTATGGGTATTTAATGGGCTTTTTTTTTGGTGTGTGTATTCTGCTTTTTTTTTTTTTTCTTTTAAAAAAGCATAGTTTTAAGTAAAAATTAGGCACATAACAGTATTAACCCTATTCTTAATGAAACTTGCTGTAAAAAAAATGGAGAATGAAAAATATGGACTTATGGAGAAAATGCCAAAGTATGTGGAGTTTTAAGAATCTTCCATGTGAAGACACTGATGATGACATGAAGTATCTCTTATTAAGCCTTTAAATTAACCTTTTAGATAATCTCCAAAGCTATTCGGATAAATCTTTAAGCATTACCAATTTCAATTTAAGTTTTTATGTATTTCTGTGAATACTTACCAAAAGGAGGAAAGAAATCCATGCGTGTGCTTAAGCATGCATTTTAAAGTGCCCCCAATAAATTGCTCGTATCTGTTTAAAACTTGAGCTAAACACTCAAGATTTTCAAGTCTTAACTCTTGAGTATTTTATAAAATCTATGTAAGTGGCAGCATGAAGGATTTTGGGGAATATATTAATTCTTTAGTGAATAATGTGGATATTATGACGTGAACCTACAGTGAGGTTTGGCATCTCAAAAGTGAACCATACCAGCCTTCTCAGCCTGAGGAACATTTTTCTTTTTTTAGTAGCTGGAAACAGAACTTGGACTAGTTTCTTCTCTGGTTATCATTTCAACATGAACTGATATTGCAGAGAGTGTCTCTTTGCACTCAGATCCATTACAATGACTGACTGGTGAAATGGACCACGTGCTTTCAAATAATGCAGATATCAGGAGCATCGACCATTGATTCAAATTTTTCTTTTCACTTGTCTCCATAAAATCCTGCCAGTCCATCCTGCTGATGCATGTCACATTCTACTTTCTTCACCTCAAACATTTGATTTACTAACCGGTTGTACTGTTAATCTCATGTCATGACACTTCTATTCACTTCTGCTTTTCAACTGAAAACAGCTTCCTATGAAGATAAAGCTAGGTAAAATCTATTGTAAAGAGGAGAATAACTTGAATGCAGCTATCATATCAAAATGAAAACACACTTCTGCTCTCTTCACCCACTAGACATCCTGAATACTTTTCTTAATGATGAAGTCAAATAGAATAGCTGATGAGAATACGACTGATGATAATTTTTTTTTTCCAGAAGTAATCCTACTCTGTAATTCTGTAATTGTTCTTATTTATGTTCGGTAAATCTTTTTAAATGAATATATATAAAAACAGGATAATGGCAGAGTGTGAATTAGGAAAAAAACTCAAACGTGCTTCAGAAAATTGTGATATGAATACATTATGTTGATTCTGGTTTATCATAAAGCATTTAAAACCAGCACTTGCAAAAACCATAGCTGTTATATAGGTTTTGTTGTTTTTATTGTGGAATTTTCTTTTCGGCTCCTTGAATGTTTTTTCTTTTGCCTTCAGAAGAGCTGAAAAACAAAAAGTGAAATGTGTATTTCAAATAGCATTCCACTTACTTTGAAAAGCTGTACAGATAACACTCTCACTACCAAAATCACAATCTTAAAAAAATTTCATGTCCTATACTGAAAGGGTTTAGTTGGATGAAGTTGCAAAATGGAGAATATTGTGTTGTGTAAAAAGGTAATCATTTCACTTTACAGTCTGAAAGTGTAAAACTCACACTGGTGAATCCTTGTAAAGAGACTGTTCATACCTCTTACGCATGTGTTGACAGCATGAAGTAGATTTGAAAATTAAATTTTCATTTTTATTTCCAAATATTTTCACTATTACAGGAAGAAGTATAAGAATGACTTTGTTCATAATTTTTGCAAACCTATAGCATTCTCAAGTGCTATACTGAAAGGGTTTAGTTGGATGAAGTTGCAAAATGGAGAATACTGTATTCAGTATATAGGAATGACAGAAAATTTGCTGTTTTTTGAAATGTGACTAAATGTTCAACAGAGGCAACAGGCCTCAGGAAGAAAAAATTCTAGACTTTCACCTTATATTGTATGATATCCAAGTATGTAAAACATTGGAAAATTCTAGATTTGCCTTTGGTGATGATGAGGATCACTATCTGTCCTCCTTTACAAGAAGTTTGAGAGGGTAATCACTTGAGGGGCTTTTTGTCTTTTGAAAATAATCCTTATCAAGCACCTATTTTACAAAGAATCAAGTCAGAATAATAAACATGGTCTTCCCAGCAGCATTAGGCAGGATAAAATTCAGAAGAATGTAAATGTGAAGAGTGACTAACGTTGAATAGATGATAGGAAAGTAAGAACTATAAAAGCTTCCTATCAGTACATTGATTGAAAAATTCTTAGTTTGTATTTTTTTAATCTTTCAAGATCCTAGATATTTTTACATAGAATTTTCCAAAATATACTTTAATCAAAAGCCTTCTTTACAAGATCTAAGAAAGGAACTATCCCAACCTTGTGGGTTCTAAATTGCACATTATAGAAAGAAACCACTGGCCTTAGTCAATTAACTGTAGGATTTCAGAGGTCATACTTAATGGTAAAATACTCAAGGGAGGAGTGGGAAATGGCCCGTGGGGATATTTTAATCACGTTTATAAAGTTGAGCAAATAGTATATAGCAATTCTTGCACACACAAATTTTGTATATACACATTATTTGTATTTACACATTGTATGTATGTGTGTATGTCTGTATACAACTTTATTTATTCCAACCTTCCTTGTGAGGAGACAGAGTTTGAGCTAAATCAAATAATGAAATATCCCAATGGTAATCAATACGACCTCCATGAATTCTACCCCTTTATTTTCACATTGTCTGTTAATTAGAATTTCAAGTCAAAAGATAAGATTAGTTCATTTATCATCTATTTCTTTTTTTTATGTCCAAGCACCACTTCCTTTCTCTTCCTCTTAAAGAATTTTGCGACCTTTTACAGATTAATCAGTTTCTGTCACATGGTGCCTTTATTCATCCCTTGAAAAATGGTCTCAGATGGTCATCTGAAGAGCCAAACCTAAAACATCCTACTTTCTAGAAATAAAAACCACATCTTCTTCTCTGGTTTTCGATAATGTCTTCGGGCTGGGGGAAAATTATCCGCCTAAGAAAAACAAACACTCCTTCTACTGTGTGTTTGTGTTTGCATGGATCAATTGTGAGACAAACAACATTCATTGACAGTTGCTGGCCATGAGTCTGCCTGTTTGAAATACCTTAGTCAGGAGAAGTACCACAAACTGAACCGAACAATCTCTCACAAAACATCTGCAACCATCTGACCCTGGCCTTAACCTTTAAATCTATCTTTTCATATTCATCTCAAAAGACCTTGTCAATGGCCAAGGAGACTCAAGAAAAGGATTCTTCAACAAACAAAAAAGATACAGAGGAAATTCAACCCAGATTAGGTGGCAGAAGATAATACAGTTTGCTCATTTTTATTCTGCTGCTCAAACTGGAGTTGAATTCATTTTCACTTTATCTTTATTCATGTTATTTAAACATAACATTCATTAGGATTGTGAACTGCAACAGATAGAAGAGAACAAAACTACTCGCCAAATTTGTTGGGCATCTGTTCCCACTAGAGGCGGCCCTTTGCCAGCTCCACATCATGTCATTTTTTTTCCCCTGAATTCATTTCAAAGTCAATCCATCAGTTTATGAACTGTTTGATCAAACTTGTCATTAACCAAGTGAAACATTTAATTTGTATTAACAAAAATGGGACAAATAATTAGTATAGGGATTAACCATTTTACTTTTTTTTCATTCTTATTTATTAAACGTGTTCATTGTTGATATAATTTTTTTTCTGTGACACTATCTGGTTTCACCGGAAATAATGGGAAACCTTTTTTTTTTTTTTAATGAAAATACTTACAAACTGAAGGCCACTTAAAAAATACATACAAATATCTGGATCTCACAGCTTACGCTAGTAACTGCTCATTTCTAGTCACCATCTTCATTAAGATAGAAGCACAGGTTCCCCTAAAGCAAAGAGACTGAAAGAGCCAAACAGCCAGAGTTTTATGAGAAAATAACCAGAGCTATATCAAATATCAAAGGACATTTTATTTTCATTTTTGAATAAACAGCATTTCATTTTAACATCTCACCATACTCTATCTAACTATGCCATTCTAACACATGGTACAGGTAACTTACCACAAAGAATTCTCCTCTTCCCCACACTTGCCTATAATATTTATTTCCATTTTGCCACCATGAAACTGCTATTTGTATAACACATGAATTAGATATGGAGCCAATGCTGTTGGTTGGGATTTTTACTTTCAGAAAGACTTAGTCATCATCTTGTGCAATTGCCGTGACCGTGACCTCTTTGGGCACTTGTCGGCCTAGCTATGACAATTTGTTAATGAACTAGTTTTGTTTTTAATTGCTTACTTAATTATGGAGCACCAACATAATAGCATTTCTAATTTGTATCATAATTGCGTGCAGAGATGAAATGTTAGTGTCTATCATATGCTTGCTTCTAATCATCTCTTGTTCATGGAAAATTTTCCAAAGAGATACCTTCTTTAATATGGTGATGTGGTACCAGTTATATGACTGTTTTTTTAAATGCAATTGTGTCTGTAAAATAATTTCAATGTCTCTCTCTCCAAGTGTATATAAAAATGTGTATATATATATATATAAGTTATTTAAAATTTTATATTTTCAGTAAGATAAAAGTACATGCAAAAAATACCTATCAATGCATAAATAACAAACATTAATTGGCATTTTGACAGTGATATCTATGACCATAACAGTTTTAAAGAATAGCTTATAAAAATATTTCATTTAACCTATAGGATACTCTCCTCACTATTGCCTTAGTGTTATTGCTGCTGTATAGAATGTTTGATTCACCACTGGTGTGTGTTGTGTGAACCAGTTTTCAGCATGCTTCAAATCCATTGGAAAAAAAAAAGAGGACCATCATTCTTAAAAATCAAAATCACTAATCTAACAGCATTTCTTTCTTGTCATGATCTAAATTTGAAAAATTCAGAGAATTAAGCCAAGTCTCTTTTAAGATAAAGAACAAGTGGAAAGTAGGTTTCAGAAACAAAGTCATGGTCGAGTCCACTGAGGTCACCATTGACCTATGTCCTTCTTAATGAATTTTCTTCTTTACAGTTAGTTCCCCGTGGAAAAATATATTGAGTGAAAAACATTAGTTATGGGCCCATCAGCACAGTTCAAAATGTGTAGTTGACGTATGTTTCTTCCCCCAAAATACAAGTATTGGCCTGTTCATTGTCATCTACACAAAGAACTGAGTCCTAAAATCCTTTACTCAACTAAATTCTTAATAAGTAAACTGAGACTAACCCTCTAATACCAGATTTGTTAAACAACATGATTTAGGTCCTTGCTATTCACGTACCTTGTACAACTAAAATGACTGGTAAAGCTAGAATCATGAAAGAGTCATTTTATGTAGCTGCTAAATTCCTCTCAAATCTCCTTGCAACTTAACGAGTAAAGAAAGCTCAATGTGTAATGCCAGCTAATGTGGTTTATGCTAGAAAATAGTATCAACCTATCTTTGTAGCTTATCTAAGCCAGGATAATACTTTTAGCCTTTATAGTAGACCCAACTCCATTTTTTCAACTCTTGACTATGTATTTCCTGAAATCCTTTTCCAAAGAGTTAAATTGGATGTGAAATCTGTACTAGGCTATGGAGCTGTCTTTGTTCTAAGTCTCGCCAGCAAAGCCTCGTCTCTGTATCACTTTCATTGCGTTCTGATTGAGCTTGACAGTGTGACAGGAAAGCAAAGGGAGGCAATTCCAAACTGAATGAGAGTCTTTTTCAGCCACACAGCAGCCTCCTCCTTAGCCCCTAAGAAAAAGAGGTAACAGATGCCGATAGCAAAGCATCCCTAACAAAGTCCTAACTTTGATGCAGGCAAAAGAAGAAAAAAATGTAAAAGATTGTCTAAGTGCAGGAAAACCTTGAATGGAACACAAAAGAAACAAAATGAGAAAAATTGTGGTGCAGAAAATGGCTGGGAGAATTATGTAGCGGCAGTGCGTTTAAGAAATCATTTTCCTCTTCAAGTGGTTAGGGTCTTCAGAATCTGCTCTGCCATGTACGGTGCAATGAGAATCCTTACATTAGATGGGGCCTGAGCAAAAGGTGATTAAGGATGCTGTGATTGCTTAGACATTGTTCATGGGACTAATGCACAGTTCCTTAGGTGGAAAGAAAAACTCTATTAAAAGACAAATCTACCATATTAGCTTCTACCTTTGTACCTTGGGAAGTATATTTTTTTCTGATTAAAAAAATGACAAGTTATCACTTCTTACTTCAATAAGTTCTATAATTAAATGAGTTGGAACATCACCTACTTTATACTGCTTTATCCTATCTGAGGATCAGCATCTTGGCCTTGTCAAAGAGTGGCTTCCGAGGGTACTATAATCTCTGAAAAGAAGTTATTTAGTTGCATTTAAAAAATTATTATGAGACAAACATTTAAAAATGTATACTAGTCTCTCTTACTTATTCAGGAACTAATTTAAAATATCATTATCTGTGGTGAGAACATGAACCAAAGTGGACAAGATCTATCCAGTTGGACCAAAGCATTGCTAATGCCCATGTAGTGCTGCTGCTGCTGCTGCTAAGTCGTTTCAGTCATGTCCGACTCTGTGCGACCCTATGGACAGCAGCCCACCAGGCTCCTCTGTCCATGGGATTCTCTAGGCATTGCTTAGATAAAGACAGGGAAATGTGAGTAGTCCCACCCCATCCACATACAAGCCCTGGGATCAGAACAGGTCCTGAAAGTTTGTAGAAATAACTCACTCTTTTGGTGGTGGGAGTGGGAGACACAGGGGGAGAGCAGAGTCTCATGGTGCTCTTCTTGTCTGTACCTGTCTTCATTTATTTTCAGAGACTAAAATAAATCCATATGATACAGAGATTGCTATACTCTATCATGTAAAATAGTGGGGAGCATTTAAATGAAGAATTCCTTCCTTGATAATCCTCAGTGGCTGATGTGCTTGGTAAAGCCTTGTGAATTCAAAGCTCAGTGACATGATAAACATCCCCTAAGGAGTCGTTATTGGCTACTTTGATATCTCTATGCTCGTGGCATGGCAGTATAAACAGTACAAGCATTAGTCCTTATTACAGGCCAAACTTACGCAAGACCCTGGTTTACTACACGGAACACTTTTTTTTAATTGGAATATAATTGTTTTAGAATGCTGTGTTAGTTTCTGCTGTACAACAAAGTCAATCAACTCTATGTATACATATATCCCTTCCCCTTTAGCGTCCTTCCCACTCCCCCCATCCCACCCGCCTGGGTCATCACAGAACACTCAGCTGAGCTCCCTGTGCTATCCAGCAGCTTCCCACTAACTATATATTTTACATATGATAGTGTATGTTATCAGTGCTATTTTCTCAATTTTTCTCACACTCCCCTGCCTCATCTGTGTCTACAAGTCCGTTCTCTACATCTGCGTCTTGATTCCTGCCACATTTGTTTTTTGATACTAATATCGCAAGAGAATTTTTTCTTTTAAGTAGACTAGTTTTTAGACCAGTTTCAGATTCACAGAAAAATTGAACAGGAAGTCCAGAAAGTCCAGGAGTCCTGTAGGCCCCCTTCTCTCCTCGTGCACAGCCTTTGCCACTAAGACATCCTCTACCAGAGGAATGTTTTTTCCTTGTTGTTATCAGTTGCTCAGTCGTGTCCAACTCTTTGCGACCCCATGGACTGCAGCATGCCAAGCTTCCTTGTCCTTCACTATCTCCCAGAGTGCTCAAACTCATGTCCATTGAATCAGTGATGCCATCCAACCATCTTGTCCTCTGTTGTCCCCTTCGCCTCCTGCTTTTACTCTTTCCTAGCATCGGGGTCTTTTCTAATAAGTCAGCTCTTTGCATCAGGTGGCCAAAGGATTGGAGTTTCAGCTTCAACATCAGTCCTTCCAATGACTACTCAGCATTGATTTCCTTTGGGATGGACTGGTTTAATCTCCTTGCAGTCCAAGGGACTCTCAAGAGTCTTCTCCAACACCACAGTTCAAAAGCATTAATTCTTTGGTGCTCAGCCTTCTTTCTGGTCCAACTCTCACATCTATACATGACTACTGAAAAAACCATAGCTTTGATTAGATGGACCTTTGTCAGCAAAGTAATGTCTCTGCTTTTTTAATATGCTGTGTAGGTTTGTCATAGCTTTTTTCCCAAGGAGCAAGTGTCTTTTAATTTCATGCCTGCAGTTACCATCTGCAGTGATTTTGGGGCCCAAGAAAATACAGTCTCTCACTGTTCCCATTGTTTCTCCATCTATTTGCCATGAAGTGATGGGACTGGATGCCATGATCTTAGTTTTTTGAATGCTGAGTTTTAAGCCAACTTTTTAAAGTACAGATTTTGTGCGATATTTTTCCTCTGGAAATTTTGTGACTTTTTTCCTTCTCTCGGATATGTTAATGCTGCTTTGTCTCAAGTTGAAATGTTTCAATCGCATAATTAGACTAGAATAAAGGTTAGTTAGAGTCTGAAAATAAAGCTTAGACCAGGAGCATGGTTGGAGCAACGTTAAAGCTATCGGCACATTTTGCTAGAACTGTAGTCTAAAAATGTGCTGAAGATAAAAGAGATGAGTAAAGCATCAGATAACCTGGAGCTCTAGAACTCCTAGCTTAGTTTATAAATGATTATCTATCTGTGCTAAAATAAAGCCTGTGTATATTTAGTTGATGATTGTGTGTTGAATGCATATGTCGTAATTGACATGCACAGATACCTAATTCATATATGTGACGGTCCTGCAGGTTAACATGTTTATCTATATATGAGTTCTCACATACTTAAGATGCTAGAAAAATTCACAGAGATTTAAATAATCTCTCTTATATACTCATATACAGATTACACTATTATGTTTTCCAGATAATTAATGTCCTCTGTCTATATTTGACATGATTTGATTTCCTTTAAAGATAGCTAATGAGATAAAGCAGGCACTATGAACCAGTTAAATCAACCACCTAATCTTGCACATGAAACATTAAACAGAAAGGAAGCATCTGCAATTAGCAAATTGCTTTGATGTGACTAAATATCTGGCTCCCTGCATCATCAACATTGTGGGTCTAAGTCCCAGATGAAGCTGCTGATCTAGATGTGCTGAATGAAAATATAATGAGCGTGCATTTTCTCATGGAGCTTGCTTCTTGAGGATGGTGGTCCATTTGATTCAGCAGAGCTCAGGGGCTGTGGACAAGGTGTGGAGAGGAAGGGGGACAGGGAGATGTGACTCCACTGTCCATCTGAAAGATCTGTGTTCCCTTCTTGAAGGAGAGAAAACAGAGCACATTTCTGACATGCAGAAGGATGTTGCATTGCTGAATAAGATGCTAAAAATGCAGATCTGGTAAGGGAATGGTTATTACCTGTCTATGTCCTCAACAGATAGTTACCAATTATCTGTTAAATATACACATGCTTTATTTTAAAATAGATAGATAATCATTTATTACTTAAACTAGGAGTTCTAGAGCTCCAAGTTATTCTCATGTTTTCCTCATCCAGATCTTATCCTAATAGTGGATCTGGCCATCAGGTCAGTCTCACATGGATCTGAAAAACTCACATACTGAATTCTTCACTGTCTACTTGATAAAATTCCAAGGTTTACCCAGGAAGTGGATGGAAGAACACACTTTCTCGTTCCCAACGACACAAGCATGAATGTGGGAAAAGCCATATGGAGAGAACCAATGGACATAAAGACAAAAATTTTTGATATGTAAATGCTCATTTAGGAAAATAGCATTAATTTTTTATTATATGCTAGTCATTGTTTTAAGTGCTTTCCATGGGTCATCTCATTTAATCATCTCAAAAAAATGTGCAGGAGGTATTTATTAGTCTAATTAACAGATTTTTAAAAATAACTAACAGATGAGGCAGAGGCAGAGAAAGGTCTGATGACTTGCACAAGGTTGCCCTGTCCCTTGGTAGATGATGTGTGTTTAGTTGCTAAGTCACGTCTGACTCTTTTGCAAACCCATGGACGGTATCCCTCCAGGATCCTCTGTCCATGGGGTTTCTCAGGCAAGAATACTGGAGTGGGTTCCTGACCCAGGGATTGAACCCTGAAGATGACACAGCTGGGATATAAGTGCCACAGTTTCTGGCACTTGTGCTCTTCACTGCTATACCACAGCTGCCAGGAAGACTCCTAAGGTCAGGAGACCTGCTAGCTAAAAATAAACAAGATTGACATAATGGGAAAAAATAACAACTAGAACTGTATTTATGGGGGAAATGGTCATGATGTCCAGTCATTGAAAGTGAAGAGTTCTAGGTTTGATCACTACCAGGACAGCAACCCCCCGACCCTTAAGTGTATAAGGAAGGAGAAGGGGGCACAGCTGGAGCCCTGGGCATCTCAGTGATGCTGAACAGGCAGCACACTACAGTGTAGTTGCTAGGTGCCAGGCCTGCTCTGGAGCATCTTTAGTCCTCTTGACAATATTGGGAGGTATATGTTAAGGCCTCATTTTAAAAAATTGAATAGATTTTGTTTATTAGAAAAGTTTCATGTGTACAGAAAAATTATGCAGACAGTATAGAATTCCCCTAGTTCCCATATACCTTTCCCCAAGTTTACTTCATTATTAATATCTTACATGGGTGTAGTACCTTTCTTACAATTGACAAGTGGATATGATACACTCTTATTAACTGAAGCCCACTATTTACACTTGGCTCGGTCTTTGTATTGCACCATTTTGCAAGTCTTAATAAATGCATAGCGTCATGTATCATGTATCTACGAAAGGAGTATCACACAGAATGGTTTGCTGCCCTGAAAAATCCTCTGTGCTCTACTCTTTCATCCTTTTCTTTCTTCCTTCCCCCATCAACTGACTTGTTTTTTTTTTTAGCTATCTGTATAGTTTTGCCTTTTCCAGAATGCCATTTGGTTGGAATCACACTGTACATAGCCTTTTCAGATTGACTACTTTCACTTAGCAATGTGCAACTCAGGTTCCTCCATGTCTTCTTAAAGCCTAATAGCTCATTTATCTTCATCATAGAATAGTATTCCATTGTATGGGTATACAACAGTTTGTTTATCCATTTCCCTGCTGAAGAACATCTTGGTTGTAAAGTGTTATTTTTTGAATGTGGAAATGAAAACTCAGAAAAGTTATCATAGGGACTTCTCTCTCTGGTGGTCGAGTGGTTAAGAATCCACCTTGCAATGCAGGGGACACAGGCGTGATCCCTGGTTAGAGAACTAAGATCCCATGTGCTGCAGAGCAACTGAGCCCGTGTGCCACAACTACTGAGCCTGTGTGCCACAACTACTGAGCCCGTGTGCCACAACTAGAGAGTCTGGGTGCTGCAATGAAAGATCATGCATGGTGCAACAAAGATCCTGTGTGCCGCAACTGAGACTCTATGCAGCCAAATAAATAAATAGTTTTTAAAAAAGAAAAGTTATCCTGTGTCTGAGTTCTCAAAGCTAGAAAGGGATACAGCCAGACCTTCTGGTCCAAGTCTAGAGATTTCCTCCTCCATGACAGCTGCTTGCAGAGCATTAGGGAAAAACTGGGGTGGGCAGCACTTACTTAGTCAGACTGCTAAGTCACTTCAGTCATGTCCGACTCTGCGACCCCATAGACGGCAGCCCACCAGGCTCCTCCGTCCCTGGGATTCTCCAGGCAAGAACACTGGAGTGGGTTGCCATTTCCTTCTCTAATGCATGAAACTGAAAAGTGAAAGTGAAGTCGCTCAGTTGTGTACGACTCTTAGCGACCCCATGGACTGCAGCCTACCAGGCTCCTCCATCCATGGGATTTGCCAGGCAAGAGTACTGGAGTGGGGTGCCATTGCCTTCTCCAAGATTAGTCAGACTACTTGCCTTCTTTTCCTTTTTAAGTGGTCCAGCTGCATTTTCACTGTGCAAAATGTATTCTTCTAGAGGAGCTAGCCCCAGCAGAGTCATATATTTCCCTAAAAGTGAGAGTTCTGCTATGCCAGAAAAGTTGCTTCAGGGAAGACAAATAATCTATACCCCAGGCCCCTGGTTGACAAAGTGAAATATCTTGGGAGCATTGGCCAGCAGATTACCACCCAAGGGAGTGTTGTTTTCAGAAGCCCTGCAAAGGATTTTATTGACGGCACAGATTACCACCCCAACTCCCCGTGGGGCCTTCGTTCCTCTCATTTAAGGGATTTGAACTCCTGTTAAGGGTCCAGCTCCATGGGGAAGAAAGCAGTTCTGTGAACAAGGCACCAAGAGCTAAGTGAGAAGGTGAGAGGCAGAGGGAGAGGAGATGAAAGAGGGAACAGGATGGTGCGGATGCAAGTTGAAGTCAGTACCCCTGCACTAAGCCCGCTGTTGCCTTACTCAGAGGGACTCACACGGGTGTCACTTTCTGGGTCTCCTGGGCTCTCACTCATGGAATCAGTGATGGTTGATTAGTGAATCTGTGAAATTCATCCTTCCTCTCCTTTTCTTGTAAGAGGGAGCCACCAGACACAGCACTCTCCCATCCTTCTCTCCGAGGATGTGTCACAGGAGACCTGTCCCCTGCCGAAGGCCTCTGGCCATCCAGTGCAGCCCGTGCCTGTGGGTGGCTGTAGGTGGAAGTCTGATTATCTCTGTGTTCAGAACTAGAAAACGTTGTTCACCAATAAAAGCCACATTCTCCAACATCTGCTTTGCCAGTGATAAAGGTGGCATTTTGGTCTATTTCAGCTTTACTATTTTATCTATTTCAGTTGGTTCAGAATGAATGAGGAGAAGGAAAGTGGTATTTTCAGGGAGCTCATCAACCAAGTTCATGGGAAGTCAGAGATTACCTTTATCCCTTTACAAATTTCCTTATTTATGACTTTTTTCCCAAGGATGCCTTGAACTTCGACAACAAGAGATGAAGGAAGGAGATAGAGGGTGACAGGTTTGGGGAGAGTCATCAATAATAATTATAACTACTGCCAGCTCACTGAATTCTTATGAAAGTGAAACCTGTGATGTTCATTTTGATATACCCATTTATTGACCAAAGGCAGAGAGACTTGTCCAAGGTCACATAACTAGGAAGTGACACATCAGATTCTAGTTGATTCCAAACCTTCCAATTTTTCACTGCATTTCTCCCAGAAGAGTTAGGTCTTTTTCTCAATGTTGTTTTCATCTCCACTTCTCTTTCATCCCTGGTGCCACTTTCCCCACATCTGGCTTGTGTCTGACTTGTCACCCTAGGCACCCTCAACCTCAACCTTCCATTGAGTCCATTATGCACACTACTGCAAGGCTAGCCCTCCTAAAACTTGATTTTATATATGCCATTCCAAATCCACGATCATGCTCATTTGGTCCATCAGCTCCTAAAATATGGCTTCCCTGTGAAGAAATAGAATACTCATCAATAGCTCTAATTCAGAGTCGAAATCTGACCTGGAATGAACTATTTACACTGAACTCTGTATAAGTCATTTCACCCTTCTTTGAATAATAGCGCTCATTTTTCCCTTCCCATGATAGTTATTATAATCCACTCAATGACCCTATTTCTTAATGTGGAATTACAAACTCTCCCCTTGTGGGAGCACTACACACCCTCCAATATTTACTTGTCCTTGAATTTCTCTGTGTCCTCTTCCAGGAAGAAGATCACAGATGTATTCCCTGAGCCCATCCAAGGGCAGGGGAGATAGAAATTGCCCCATAAATACCTGTTAAATGAATTAAACAAGTTCCTTTTTGCATTTCTTACAGTATTAGGCATGATGCTGCTTCTGCTGCTGCCACTGCTAAGTCGCTTCAGTCGTGTCCGACTCTGTGCGACCCCATAGACGGCAGCCCACCAGGCTCCCCCGTCCCTGGGATTCTCCAGGCAAGAACACTGGAGTGGGTTGCCATTTCCTTCTCCAATGCATGAAAGTGAAAGTGAAGTCACTCAGTCATATCTGACTCTTAGAGAGCCCATGGACTGCAGCTTACCAGGCTCTTCTGTCCACGGGATTTTCCAGCCAAGAGTACTGGAGTGGGTTGCCATTGCCTTCTCTGATTAGGCATGATAGTTCCAACTTAATATGTGGTCCTTAAATGCTTTTGAATAAATGAAAAACTACTTGTTTTAAATACTGCAAGTAGATAAAATATTGATCTTACCTCTTTCCTAAATACTTCAACCAAACTAGGCAAATATGATTTGAAATTATATTAATATAACTTTTTTGAGGGGACCTTCATTTTCAGTCTAGCATTATTACTTGCTAGCTGTAGGTTCTAGGGAAAACTATTGAAACTGTCTGTAACATTTTTCCCATCTAGGAACAATAACGGTAAGGGTTTTTTGTTTGTTTGTTTTAAGTGAAGATAGAGTTATTATATTAAAATGCTTAGAATAATGCTTAGCTCACAAAGCTTCCCTAACATGGGAAAGGAGATGATCAGCCATGTCCAGGAAGCACAGAGAGTCCCAGGCAAGGTTAGCACAAGGAGGAATACACTGAGACACACAGTAATCAAACGGACAAAAATTAAAGACAAAAATAAAATATTAAAAACAACAAGGGAAGAATGAGAAATAACATACAAGGGAATTCCCATAGGTTATCAGCTGATTTCTCAATAGAAACTCTACAAGTCAGAAGGGAATGGCGCAATATATTTAAAGTGATGAAAGGGAAGAACCTACAATCAAGAATAATCTAGTCAGCAAGACTCTAGTTCAGATTTGATGGAGAAATCAAAAGCTTTCCAGGCAAGCAAAAGTTAAGAGAACTCAGCACCACCAAACCAGCTTTACAACAAATGCTAGGAAATACCAAAGAAAGAAAAGATCTACATAAAATAAACCCCCCCAAATTAAGAAAATGGTAATAGGATCATACATATTGATAAGTACCTTAAATGTAAATGGATTAAATGCACCAACCAAAAGACATAAACTGGCTGGGCAGATGAAAACATGTGCATGCGTGCACTTCCACTTACCACATCACTCTACTTAACCCCCAAATTGTATGTAATTATTTTATATTATTAGGTTAATCATGTTTCCATTGTGGGCTTGCAATTATAGTTATCGTTTACTTTCTGCCTGGCTATTGATTGTGAAAATGGATAAATATCTTTTACTCTTGTGATTATGTAACTGTTATTCACTTAGTATCATTGTATCATGATTGGTCAACAGAAAACAATAGAATTCTATATCACCAAAACTACCATTTAATAGAAAAACCTGTAATCACTTTTTAAAATCCAGATGCATATCAGAATTACTATGGAATGTTTTGAAAAATAGAAATGCCCAGTGTTGCTCTTCTTCTCCAAAGCTCCATTTATGTTTCTAATGAGCAGCCATGTTTAAAAACAACTGGGCTATATATCGAACTTTTACTTTTATCTAGTTTGTTTAGCTTTTTCTATTTTATATTCAGTTCTCCCATTTCATTTAGTTTATGTTTTTTCTTGTGGTCATGTATGGATGTGAGAGTTGGACTGTGAAGAAGGCTGAGCGCCAAAGAATTGATGCTTTTGAACTGTGGTGTTGGAGAAGACTCTTGAGAGTCCCTTGGACTGCAAGGAGATCCAACCAGTCCATTCTGAAAGAGATCAGCCCTGGGATTTCTTTGGAAGGAATGATGCTAAAGCTGAAACTCCAGTACTTTGGCCACCTCATGTGAAGAGTTGACTCATTGGAAAAGACTCTGATGCTGGGAGGGATTGGGGGCAGGAGGAGAAGGGGACGACAGAGGATGAGATGGCTGGATGGCATCACTGACTCGATGGACGTGAGTCTGAGTGAACTCCAGGAGTTGGTGATGGACAGGGAGGCCTGGTGTGCTGCGATTCATGGGGTCGCAAAGAGTCGGACACGACTGAGTGACTGATCTGATCTGATCTGATATTCTCCAATTTCTCCATCCCTTCTTTTTTTTTTTTTGATGTTCTTTCTCAAGCCTTTATCAAGCATAGTAGAAAGTGTATATATACACACATATATATATCATTTTTACATATATATATACACACACATACTTTATGTGTATATATGTATGTATAACATATGTATAGTATGTATGTAAAACATATATATGTATATTCAAAATAGTATGTATAATATATAAATGCACGCTCAAAAATGACAGAATGATATCTGTTCGTTTCCAAGGCAAACCATTCAATATCACAGTAATCCAAGACTATGCACCAACCACTAATGCCAAAGAAGGTGAAGGATCTTTGATAACCTACAAGACCTTCTAGAACTAACACCAAAAAAAGATGTCTTTTTCATCATAGGGGACTGGAATGCAAAAGTACAAAGTCAAGAGATACCTGCAGTAACAGGCAAGTTTGGCCTTGGAATACAAAATGAAGCAGGGCAAAGGCTAACAGAGTTTTGCCAAGAGAACGCACTGGTCCTAGCAAACCCCTCTTCCAACGACACAAGAAACGACTCTACACATGGACATCACCAGATGGTCAACACTGAAATCAGACTGATTATATTTTTTGCAGCCAAAGATGGAGAAGCTCTACACAATCAGCAAAAACAAGGCCAGGAGCTCACTGTGGCTCAGATCATGAATGCCTTATTGCCAAATTCAGACTTAAATTGAAGAAAGTAGGGAAAACCACTAGACCATTCAGGTATGACTTAAATCAAATCCCAGGTATGACTTAAATCAAATCCCTTACAGTTATACAGTGGAGGTGACAAGTAGATTCAAGGGATTAGATCTGATAGACAGAGCGCCTGAAGAACTATGGACAGAGGCTCATGACACTGTACAGGAGGCTGTGATCAAGACCATCCCCAAGAAAAAGAAATGCAAAAAGGCCAAATGGTTGTCTGAGGAGGCCTTACAAATAGCTGAGAAAAGAAGAGAAGTGAAAGGAAAAGGAGAAAAGGAAAGACATAAGCATCTGAATGCAGAGTTCCAAAGAATAGCAAGGAGAGATAAGAAAGCCTTCCTCAGTGATCAGTGCAAAGAAATAGAGGAAAACAATAGAATGGGAAAGACTAGAGACCTCTTTAAGAAAACTAGAGATACCAAGGGAATATTTCATGCAAAGATGGGCACAATAAAGGACAGAAATGTTATGGACCTAAGAGAAGCAGAAGATATTAAGAAAAGGTGGCAAGAATACACAGAAGAACTATACGAAAAAGATCTTCATGACCCAGATAACCACGATGGTGTGATCACTTACCTAGGCCTACCTGATTTTTGGAGTGCAAAATCAGGCGGGCCTTAGGAAGCATCACAATGAACAAATCTAGTGGAGGTGATGGAATTCCAGTTGAGCTATTTCAAATCTTGAAAGATTATGCTGTGAAAGTGCTGCATTCAATATGCCAGCAAATTTGGAAAACTCAGCAGTGGCCACAGGACTGGAAAAGGTCAGTTTTCATTCCAACCCCAAAGAAAGTCAATGCCAAAGAATGTTCAAACTACTGCATGATTGCATTCTTCTCACGCGCTAGCAAAGTAATGCTCAAAATTCTTCAAGCAAGGCTTCAACAGTGCATAAACCAAGAACTTGCAGATGTTCAAGCTGGACTTAGAAAAGGCAGAGGAACCAGAGATCAAATTGCCAACATCCGCTGGATCATAGAAAAAGCAAGCGAGTTCCAGAAAACCATCAATTTCTGCTTTATTGATTACACCAAAGTCTTTATGTAGATCACAACAAACTGTGGAAAATTCTTTAAGAGATGGGAATACCAGACCACCTTACCTGCCTCCTGAGAAATCTGTATTCAGGTAAAGGAGTAACAGTTAGAAACAGACAGAACAATGGACTGGTTCTAAATTGGGAAAGGTGTATGTCAAGGCTGCATATTGTCAGCCTGCTTATTTAACTTATATGCAGAGGACACCATGTGGAATGCCAGGCTGGATGAAGCACAAGCTGGAATTAAGATTGCCAGGAGAAATATCAATAACCTCAGATACCCAGATGATACCACCCTTATGGCAGAAAGCCAAGAGGAACTGAAGAGCCTCTTGATGAAGGTGAAAGAGAAGAGTGAAAAATCTGGCTTCAAATTCAACATTCAAAGAACTAATTTCATGGCATCTGGTTCTATCACTTTATGACAAATAGATGGGGAAACAATGGTAACAGTGAGAGACTTTATTTTCTTGGGCTTCGAAATCACTGCAGATGGTGACCGCAGCCATGAAATTAAAAGATGCTTACTCCTTGGAAGAAAAGCTATGACCAACCTAGACAGCATATTAAAAAGCAGAGACATTACTTTGCTGACAAAGGTCTGTCTAGTCAAAGCTGTGGTTGTTTTGGTAGTCGTGTATGGATGTGAGAGTTGGACTCCAAAGAAAGCTGAGGGCTGAAGAATTGATGTTTTTGAACTGTGGTGTTGGAGAAGACTCTTGAGAGTCCCTTGGACTGCAAGGAGGTCAAACCAGTCCATCCTAAAGGAAATCAGTCCTGAATATTCATTGGAAGGACTGATGCTGAAGTGGAAACTCCAATACTTTGGTCACCTGATGCGAAGAGCTGACTCATTGGAAAAGACCCTGATGTTGGGCAAGATTGAAGGCAAGAGCAAAAGGGGATGACAGAGGACAAGATGATTGGATGGCATCATCGACTTGATGGATATGAGTTTGAGCAAGCTCTGGGATCTGGTGACAGACAGGGAAGCCTTCCTGTAGGTAGGAAGACTACGGCGTGCTGCAGTCCACATTGTCACTAAGAGTCGGACACGACTGTTAACTGACTGATTATCATTTTTGATAGAATAATCACAGTGAAAGATATGGGTACTTCAGATTTAGCATATTTTTAAAACTATAAGGGATAGGAAAGATTTGTTCCTGAATGTATATGAGATCTTTCTACCTTCTTCTTTAATTTAACCATTATCTTTATTCTTCAGAGATTTTTTGGAAACTTGCTGAGGTTTCTGCTCTGACAAGAATGTTTTGGTTTGGGGAGTCAGTTTTCTTTGGACAGGACCACCTGAAAGTGATTTTTTAAGCCCATGCTAAGCAGATAGCATTCCCTGGATTAGCAGCGGGAGCAGCAATGATGGAGAAGGCGATGGCGCCCCACTCCAGTACTCTTACCTGGAGAATCCCATGGACAGAGGAGCCTGGTGGGCTGCAGTCCATGGGGTCGCAAAGAGTCAGACACGGCTTCACTTTCACTTTTCCCTTTCACGCATTGGAGAAGGAAATGGCAGCCCACTCCAGTGTTCTTGCCTGGAGAATCCCAGGGACAGGGGAGCCTGGTGGGCTGCCGTCTATGGGGTCGCACAGAGTTGGACACGACTGAAGCAACTTAGTAGCAGCAGCAGCAGCAATGATGGTATGATGTGGAGAATAGTAGACTAGTAATCAGCCACTGATGGGCTTCCCAGGTGGCACTAGTGGTAAAGAACCTGCCTGCCAATGCAGGTTAGATGTAAGTGAGTTCAATCCCTGGGTGGGGTGGTCCCCTGAGTAGGGAATGGCTACCCACTCCAGTATTCTTGCCTGGAGGATCCCATGGACAGAGGAGCCTGGCAGGCTATGGTCCATAGGGTCACAAAGAGTCGGACACGACTGAAGCGGCTTGGCATCCACACAGGCAGGCTCGCAAGCAGCCACTGGGATTTAGAGTTAGCTGGAGAGATACAGTAAACAATAATTCTGGTTAAACAGCATTTAGTTCTTCAAATAGGAGATGGGACGTTGGAAAAATGAGGAGAGAAATTTTTAGGTCTCTAGCTTTTGAACTGTGGTGTTGGAGAAGACTCTTGAGAGTCCCTTGGACTGCAAGGAGATCCAACCAGTCCATTCTGAGGGAGATCAGCCCTGGGATTTCTTTGAAACAAATGATGCTAAAGCTGAAACTCCAGTACTTTGGCCAATTCATGCAAAGAGTTGACTCATTGGAAAAGACTCTGATGCTGGGAGGGATTGGGGGCAGAAGGAGAAGGGGACGACAGAGGATAAGATGGCTGGATGGCATCACTGACTCGATGGACGTGAGTCTGAGTGAACTCCGGGAGTTGGTGATAGACAGGGAGGCCTGGCGTGCTGCGATTCATGGGGTCACAAAGAATCAGACACAACTGAGTGACTGAACTGAACTGAACTGAGGGGAAAAAAAAATGAACAACTTGGAAGGATACTGACATTATCCTTCCATTTCCTAAAAGACCTTTAAAACGAAAATCTTTGCTGATTAACTCCTAGGAATTCATTGGTTGGCCTAAGATGCATCCATATCTACTGTTTTAGGTGAATTATACCATTGGCAGAGACTAGAGCGAAGCCCACAGACGTGCCTGACGGAACCAAGATCGTGAAGAGTAGTCAAGAGCTCAGTAAGTGGTACTGGGGCAATACAGAGACAAAGCCTTAAAATGTGTGTCTTCTTTAACCCACACTTTCAACCTAAGACTTCTTTCTGAGAATAGATTTGTGTAAGTGGCAAAACTCAAAGTAAAAGGAAATTTACCACAGCAAATCATGTCACAGCAAATCTACTAGCAAATTATATGAATTTAATATCCAACAATAGAGGATTCATTCAATAAATTTTGGGACATCTATCAATTGAATGCTATTGCCATTTAAAATAATGTAAATGTGTATTTACTGACATAGGGAGATGCTTATGCTATATTGTTAAGGGATAAATTAATATGTAAATTATCTGAATATTATTTGCCAAAATGTTATTAATGATGACCTCTGAATGTATTCAGATAAATTTAAAAACATTTATCTGTATTAAATTTTTTTTCTACAGAGTATTACTTGTATGATAAAAGTAAAAAACAAAAGCATACAGGTAATCTGGTGAGCAGCTGAGACAGAATGTCTGGGTTCCCATTGAGTGGCTGATGGAGGATTGAAGAAGAAGATGCTCTGGTCTCAAACCTAGAGGTGAGTATATACCTCACCTGAGATAATTCCCCTTTACCAAGAGCAGTTAGGGTCTTTTACTAAAATGATGCTTCATGCACCATGAGGTTCATCAAACTGGTAAAGAAGTAGTCGTTTAAAATCTCTCTCATGAACAAACAGGCAAAATGGTCAAAATGACATCCTCACTTACTTCCCCACTGGATGATCAGCATCATGAAGAGCAGGGCTGGTATTTAGTCGTTTGCATCTATGAGGCGCACTTAACACAGGTGATCAGCCCTCAGTGCCTGCCTTTGTTTACTACTGAAAGAGAAAGCAGCATGAATTAGTTATTCAACAGATGCTCTTTGATCACTCAGCTGAACATATCCTTTATTAAATTTATTTTTATTTTTTTTTCCTTTATTAAATTTAGAGTTCTAACATTTGGCATTTCATTTCTTCATTAGGATACATTATTGGGCTATTCATAGTTATGAGAATTCATGTTATTTACAGCTGATGGGTCATCTCAGTTATCCATGGCAGGAGCACATTTGCCTGTGTCAAAACAGTGCAATTAACTTAAGAAATTCACTCTTGGTGATATCTTTACCCAGCGTTTTGCTTTTTTTGCAAATCTTTCCTTTCTTCTCTTTTCAGTTCAGTTCAGTCGCTCAGTTGGGTCTCTTTGCAACCCCATGGACTGCAGCACGCAAGGCCTCTCTGTCCATCACCAACTCCTGGAGTTTACTCAAACTCATGTCCATCGAGTTGGTGATGCCATCTAACCACCTCATCCTCCATTGTTCCCTTCTCCTTCTGCCCTCAATCTTTCCCAGCATCAGGGTCTTTTCAAATGACTCAGCTCTTCGCATCAGGTGGCCCAAGTATTGGAGTTTCAGCTTCAATATCAGTCCTTCCAGTGAACACCCATGACTGATCTCCTTTAGGATGGACTGGTTGGATCTCCTTGCAGTCCAAGGGGTTCTCAAGAGTCTTCTCTAATACCACAGTTCAAAAGCATCAATTCTTCTGTGCTCAGCTTCCTTTATAGTCCAACTCTCACATCTATACATGACTACTGGAAAAACCATAGCCTTGATTAGATGGACTTTTGTTGACAAAGTCATGTCTCTGCTTTTTAATATGCTGTCTAGGTTGTTCATAACATTCCTTCCAAGGAGCTAAGTTCAGTTCAGTCGCTCAGTCGTGTCCGACTCTTTGCGACCCCATGAATCGCAGCACGCCAGGCTTCCCTGTCCATCACCAACTCCCAGAGTTCACTCAGACTCACGTCCATCGAGTCAGTGATGCCATCCAGCCATCTCATCCTCTGTCGTCCCCTTCTCCTCCTGCCCCCAATCCCTCCCAGCATCAGGGTCTTTTCCAATGAGTGAACTCTTCGCATGAGGTGGCCAAAGTACTGGAGTTTCAGCTTTAGCATCATTTGTTCCAAAGAAATCCCAGGGCTGATCTCCCTCAGAATGGACTGGTTGGATCTCCTAGCAGTCCAAGGGGTTCTCAAGAGTCTTCTCCAACACCACAGTTCAAAAGCATCAATTCTTCAGCGCTCAGCCTTCTTCACAGTCCAACTCTCACATCCATACATGACCACAGGAAAAACCATAGCCTTGACTAGACAGACCTTTGTTGGCAAAGTAATGTCTCTGCTTTTGAATATGCTATCTAGGTTGGTCATAACTTCCCTTCCAAGGAGTAAGCGTCTTTTAATTTCATGGC
>NW_011494826.1:5673251-5688918 GCF_000754665.1 Bison bison bison | reverse complement strand
GCCATGAAGTGATGGGACTGGATGCCATGATCTTCATTTTCTGAATGTTGAGTTTTAAGTCAACTTTTTCACTCTCCTCTTTCACTTTCATCAAGAGGCTCTTTAGTTCTTCTTCTCTTTCTGCCATAAGGATGATGTCATCTGCATATCTGAGGTTATTGATATTTCTCCCGGCAATCTTGATTCCAGCTTGTGCTTCTTCCAGCCCAGCATTTCTCATGATGTACTCTGCATGTAAGTTAAATAAGCAGAGTGACAATATACAGCCTTGACGTACTCCTTTTCCTATTTGGAACCAGTCTGTTGTTCAATGTTCAGTTCTAACTGTTGCTTCCTGACCTGCATACAGGTTTCTCAAGAGGCAGGTCAGGTGGTCTGGTATTCCCATCTCTTTCATTCATTAAAATAGTGATGAACCCTAATTTTCTGAACTGTGAACTAAACTGAACTTAACATATTCCCGAGGAATGCAGTTTCTCATCCTCAAATTTTTAATATACAAATGGTGCAATATCTCTTCAATTTTCTGGTCCAGAAGTTTAGAATCATCCTGTCTCTCAGGCTTCCGCTGTTAAATTTATCAGTTGAATAACTCATCCAATCAGTTACCTGCTATATAACCCAGTTCTGTCCTGTTTTCTCTAGTCCCCCTGAAATTCATTAATTGAACAAATACATATTAAGTAGCTACCACTGGGGTTTTACAGTATTGAGCAAAACAGTCTCTGCCCTCATAGAGCCTATAATATAACAGGAGAGACAGATGATAAACAAGGCTATCTTATCTAATAATTTTGGGGAGTGATAAATTCAGTGATGATAAAGTAGAGGGTTATGGGACGGGAGTAAGTTAGACTAGATGTAAGGCATGGCCTGTTTGTGGAGTGGACACTTGTGCAGGAAAAGTTGAAGGATGTGAAGGATGAGCCATCTGAAGATCTTGGGGAAGAGCCGATCTGGCAGACAGAAAAGAAAATGCAAAGATGTGAGATGGGAAAACATTTTGTGTGTTCTAGAAGGCCAGTGTGTCTCGAATGGAATGAGTGAGAGGGGAGTGATGACAGCCAGGCAGGGACCAGGCATGCAGGGGATGTCTACCATTTGGAAGGAGTTGAGATTTTTCTTTAGTATGATAGAAAGCTATTCAAAGTCTTGAGGAAGGGAATGGCATTATTTGATTTACGTTTTTGAAAGACCACCCTGACTACAGTGTGGGGAAGATTCTACAAGAGAGAAACCAGAAGGTCAATTAGGAAACTATAGACATCCAGGTAAGAGATGAGGGAGCTGGTAACTGTGGTGTTAGTGAGAAGTGACCAGATTCAGGTGTGTTTTGAAGGAAGAGCCAGTAGTACTCCCAATGCATGGAGAGGATGGTAGGAAGGGAAAGAGAACAATCAAAATGACATCGGGGTGTTTAGCCTGAGCTTGTATACCTAAATATAATTTGTTAAACAATTTATCTTTTTGCCTATTAGGAGAAAATTGTCTTTCTCGTGTATTCACTTTCTTTGTAAGTATGGATTTATTTCTTGGTTTTCTGTTCTGTTCCTTTGCTCAGTACCACATTCTTCTAATTCCTAATTTAAAATTAAAATTATTAATGGATTATCAATTTATATATTATGTAGTATATTATAAGGGCTTCCCTCGTGGCTCAGTGGTAAAGAATCTGCCTGCAACGCAGGAGATGCGAGAGACATGGGTTTGATCCATAGGTTGGGAAGATCCCCTGGAGAAAGAAATGGCAACCCACTCCAGTATTCTTGCCTGGAAAATCCCATGGATAAAGGAGCCTGGTAGGCTACAGTTCATGGGGTCACAGAGTCAGACATGATTTAGTGACTAAATAACAGCAACAAACAATATATTATAAACAAAATTATCAATATAAACTAAAAAGTAATTTTCTAATCATTCTTATTTTCAGCTCTGTTTTGGTTATTATTCTCACATACTAATTTTACAAATAAATTTTAGAGTCTCTTTTATCAAGCTGGTTGAAAAATGATCTGCTAGGAATTTGTATTTTTTATTTGTATTTATTGCTTAGTTTTGTGTATAGTAAGATTCTAAAATATTCTTTTTCTTTCCTTTTACAAAGCCCTCTGTAAAGTTTTATAATTTCCTTAATACAAAGCATACACATTTCTTGTTATTTTTTCTTTTGTGAATAGAAAACTATTTTACTTTCTAATTAATTATTGTAGGCAACTAAGAAAGTTATTACTCTGTATATTTGTATTTTAAGCCAGATAATCTATTGAATTCTCATGTTTCTAGGAGTTTTTAAGATGATTCACTTGGGTTTTTCAAGACTGTAATCTTTATAATCTGCAAATAAGGATACTTCTGCCTCTTCCTACCCAATATTTGTACTTATCTCATTCTCTCATCTAATTATGTTGGTGAGCACTTCAAGAACAATCATTAAATAATTGTGGTGATAACAAGTACCCTTGTCTTGTACCTGCCTTTTATGAGACTATTTCTAGGTTCTCCCAGTAAGTGTTAAAACTGGCTGTTACAAGATATGTATGAAATATCTTTTTAAATATATGGTTTTAAAAGTTTTACTCTATTATCACAATAATAAGATCTTTAAAAAAGCCTTTTGAGGGGAGGGATGGCAAATATTGAACTAATCATGGAAGGTTTGTAAAAAATTATTTTTTAAAAATTTAAATCGAAATCCAGTTGATTCCAATGTTTCAAGTATACAGCAAAGTGATTCAGTTATACATATACATTTATATACCTCTTCTTTTTTAGATTCTTTTCCATTATAGGTTATTGCAAGATATTAAATATAGCTCCCTGTAACAGTAGATCCTTGTTATTGAGTCATGTGGCTTTAATTCTCTGATCTGTTTATATGATAAAGTTTCTGAATAGATTTTCATATGATTGAAGTAGCTTCACAAATTTGGAATTACCCCCAATTGGTTATAATATGTTCTTACTTCATTCTACTATTCTTATACTTAAATATACTAGTATTTTATTTGGTGTTTTGTGTCTTATTCATAACTGAGATTAGTGTGTTTCTTATTTACACCTGGTGGGCCCAAAATTGCACATTCCAGCAAAATGTGGGGTTAAAATGGTCTTTGTTCCTGCGCCCACCTAGCCGATATGCTCCCAGCAGCCCATGGCAACACCCACATAGCATGGCTGTCACATCAGCCTAGTGAGTGGTATCTTTCTCAGCACCTTCTGTGAACAAACGAGTACTGGGCCTGGTGGTCCCCAATTATTTTAGCTCTCCTCTCCTTTCAGGAACCAGCAAGCCAGACTCCTTCAAGCAATAAAGATAACATGCACTATTTATTAAGTTCTTATCCACTGTGTCCCATATTATTTGAGTGCTGAGCATATAATTGTAAATAAGGAACCAGTTCCTGCCCTCGCAGAGCAGCTCGTAAAATCAAATGTGACATCTCCTCATATGGGAGCAAGTATCAGGGATCGGGAGCTTCCCTGGTGGCTCAGACAGGAAAGACTGCCTGCAATGCAGGAGACCCAGCTTCAATCCCAGGGTCAGGAAGATCCCCTGGAGAATGGAAATGGCAACCCACTCCAGTATTCTTGCCTGGGAAATCGCATGGACAAAGGAGCCTGGCTAGCTACAGTCCATGGGGTTGTAAAGAGTTGGACACAACTGAAGGACTAACACATCAGGGATCTGAATTCTGTCTGTCCAACTTCATCTTTGTTCTTCAGGCATAAACTTCCCTCCCTTAAAAAAAAAAAAGTGAATTTGAAATGTATTTTCTGAAGTTAATTTATGTAAGAGAAATTTCTAGAAGCACTGCCTGGGCCTGTGAAGCAAGTTAAGCATTAGCATCCTTCCTTGAGGCTTTATTTCAATACTCCCCAGGTCCATCTGCAACCTGTATTTTGAATCTGATTAGTTGCATAATAACTCTTTACATTTTTATACAGTGTGGCACCTTTCTTTGGATTAGCTTAAAATGTTTTACAGCCATTATTCTATTAACCCTCACCCTAGGGAGTGTTGAGGGTGGCATAGAATATGTTATTATCTTTCTTTTCTCAAAGGGACATGATGGCACAAGAAAGTCAAGAAACTTGAGCAATAGCACACATGAAGTTGGATGGAACCGGTTATAGAAACAGGTTTTTGCTGCTGGGGCATAAACCTCTCTGCTTCCCTCTATCAGACAGTCCCAAATAGGCTGAATGGTGATAATGAAGGTTTTTCTTTTGTCAAAAAAAATGAGTTAAATATATGCTGGGGAAGCAGCAGATGAGTTAAGCTAAATCATCCAGGGTGATAGAGAGCTGTTGAATACATGTCCTCAAACAAAATGCACATGTAATTCAGGTCTACTTTACTACATGATAAATGCTGCCACATGCCGTAGGAGGAAATCAGGAAGTGCCCTGCTGACACTGTGTGTGCTCAGTCACTCAATCACGTCCGACTCTTTGTGACCCCATGGCCAGGCTCCTCTGTCCATGGGATTCTCCAGGTAAGAATAATGAAGTGGGTTTCTATTTCCTCCTCCAGGGGATCTTCCTGACCCAGGGATTGAACCCAAGTCTCCTGCATTAGCAAGAGGATTCTTTCACCACTGAGCCACCGGGTAGGAACTAAATACTTTGTATTTGTTGAAGAAAAGAAGGAAGGAAAGTAGGGAGAAACGAAGATAAGGCGTTATTCTCATCGTGGAGAAGCTTACAGCTGGGGAGGGAGAAACACTACAGACTAATGTAAAACAATATTGTGCGGCACTAGAGAGCATTGTCCCTGGATGCGTGGTGTGCAGAGGAGGAAGAAGCCACTGTGGCCTGGAGCCATCACAGAAGCCTTGCAGTACAAGCAATCTCAATTAGCTCCAGAGAATGGATGGGTTCTGGAGAGGTGAAGAGCAGGAGGGAGATTATCTTTGGAAGTGGGAGGGTCTGACAAGGCTGGTGGTTGAGGGTGTAGAAAGGAGGGAGTGCTTCCTTAACACTGTATTTTTAAAGGAAGCAATGGGTTTTGTGAGAATGGCGAGATGGATTGTTTCTTTCAATAAATATTGTGGAGTGCCTACAATCTGCTATGACAGAGGAGACCATCGACGCAAACTCCTCCATGCTCAGGTTGAGAGAGTGCTGCTGTTGAGAAGGAACGCTTGCATTTTGGAACGCTGTTAAGATTTGAGTATGTAATAACTTCAGTGCATCTGGCTCAGCACATTTATTTTGAGATTTTATGGCTGCTATCATCTGCTCAGAGTGTGTGTTTCTCTCTTTAAGGTAAGACTGAGCTCACAGTTGTTTTCTGTTACCACTGAAATTTCTTTCTTTCCTTTTTTTAATTTTACTGTTTTTGTATTTTTTTTGCTCATTTTCAGTTAGTGAAATATATAAAGATGTATTTATCACTATTAATGTTATTGTAATCATTACTTTTTACTGTCATTCAGTTCTAATTAAAGACACTGCTGCATCCATTACCATCCCATCTCTGCTCCACGTGTATCCCTTCCTGGGGATCCATCACTGGCAGATATTTTCCTAGCCACTGTCTTCTTCTGACCTGGGTTGAGCAAATGAGAATTTTACATTTTGGAAATAATTATTATTGTCTTTTGCAAATTTCAACCTCTTCAGGAATCAAAATTCTTGTTTCACAGAGTTTTGATTCCTTCTCACCCACAAACCAGGGACGGTGGAAAGGTTCAGAAGCTGAAATCTCTATTCCTAAGTCCTGTTGCCTTTAAACTAGAAGTAGACAATTAAAATAAGAAAAAAAAATTTATTCAACACTGTAGGAAATGTATATCAACCCGAACAGGAGATTTCAGGTTGTTAAAAGATGATATCACTTATTCAGGGTCTGAAGAAGGCAAAAGAGGGTCTAGACCCAGATTTGGAGGCATTTGGACTTTGAAGAGTCTCATCAGGGCAGTGAAGCTGGAAATATTAATACCGTGTGCACCAGTGCAGAAAAGTAGAACCTATAGCCTTGCAGCTCAGTCCCAGGTAGGACTGGGGGGAAGAGGAGCACACAGGAATGACACAGAAGAGAGACTGTAAGAATTTTTCTGAAGTTCATTTCCCATTTACTACCTTTCCATCTAATGGAGAGCTTGACTGAGAATGAGGTTCATATCAAATTCCTATTTCTCTTTTCTCTCTTTGAATGTTCCCAGTTTAATTCGGGCGCATGCATTATCAAACATCTGTTTTAATTACAGCCATTGTTAAGGTAGTTAATCAGTTGTCGTCTCTCACCAGCCAAAATCCTATACTGCTGAATTTTCGTACAATCAAAGATACAATAAATATAAAAGGAATTCTTGTATATCAGCACGAAAAAAAATGCATACAACTTCTTTGCTCACTGATGCAACCAAAACACCCAGGAGTTATTATAATGTGCATTCCCCTGACACAGACTTTTATTTCATGCAAATGACTGTGATTAAGATTCAAATACTTTTTTTTTCCCATTTTCACACATTACTTAATCAATGTGAAGTACTGTGTAAAAATTGCATCTCTTCATAACAGTGATTTTGACCAAGTCAAGTGTTGCTCCTAGAATTATAATCCAGACTTGTGATTCAATTATCATTTAGAGACTTTCTAAATTCAAATTAAGTTCACTCTTCCCTTCTTTTCCCAAGACTGTAAACTTAATATCAGTATGGATCATTTGTGAGGTGTGATCAAAATAACTTTCCACCGCAAGGACATACACAATGTGGTGTGTGAATTTTCCCTTGCTTGCAAAAAAAGCACAACAATCAATAGTACTTGGCCATTAAAATGTATGAAATGCACGAAGTACAGTCTATTTTTCCATTTATGTTACACTTAGCTTTTAGGTTGAATAATACGGACACTCCCCAGAATACTTATCTATTTAAAGTTACCTGGAGCAGTTGTACAAACTGCCATTTAAAAAGTTAAATAAGAACTTATGGAATACTTAAAGTTTGGCATCTCCATTTAATGATTTAACTATTGGGCATTCAAAAGCACATTCTTATAAGAACTGACAAGGAATGCATAAAATAGCCTAGGGTTCCAGAAGCATCTCATACAACTATAAAACACTGATCTATTTACAGTTTACTGCACCCGAGCTAGAGGCTGAATCTTGTTTTGTTACTGTTTGTGACTCTTTCTTGCTCATCTTGCATTTCATTTATACTAGAGGAAAAATTAGATTTTACCAATGACTAGGTTTGAGTTATTACCAAGCACTATCCACATTCATTTTCTTAAGATATGCTTTTTTAGCCTCCGAGTTGAAAATAAAATCCAATTTTAATTGTTTTTCTTTTTTCAACACTCATCCCAAATTCCTCTTTTTGTGTCCAGTTGCAATAAGCAGGGGAAAATACTCATCTTTTATTTTCCATGCTTCCTGGAACACAATGCTATTTCTATGCCAGAGCTGAATTTGTTGAATTCGAATAATTTTTTTTTGAGAGAAGAAGAATTTGCATTTGATGGAGTTTGATAAATTCAAACAGATAATGTTTGAATCTGGATGTTCATTTTTGAAAGTTGTTTCTTGAACATTCTTATGAAGATGTTCCATCTCTTCTGTCAGGAAAGGTTGGAAAGACATGGGCAGTTAGTCCAAATGAGAGTCCCAACTCATAGGGACCCTGACCAGTCAGAACCAAAGGTATTGTCTTGAATTTACCAGAAGACTGGGAAATATCTGTGAGACTGAGGTAGTTCTAGCTGGTTTTAGAAAAGGCAGAGGAACCAGAGATCAAATTGCCAACATCCGCTGGATCATCAAAAAAGCAAGAGTTCCAGAAAAACATCTATTTCTGCTTTATTGACTATGCCAAAGCCTTTGACTGTGTGGATCACAATAAACTGTGGAAAATTCTGAAAGAGATGGGAAACCAGACCACCTGACCTGCCTCTTGAGAAACCTGTATGCAGGTCAGGAAGCAACCGTTAGAACTGGACATGGAACAACAGACTGGTTCCAAACAGGAAAAGGAGTACGTCAAGGCTACATACATGTTGTCACTCTGCTTATTTAACTTATATACAGAGTACATCCTGAGAAATGCTGGGCTGGATGAAGCACAAGCTGGAATCGAGATTGCAGGGAGAAATGTCAATAACTTCAGATATGCAGATGCCACCATCCTTATGGCAGAAAGTGAAGAAGAACTAAAAAGCCTTTTGGTGAAAGTGAAAGAGGAGAATGAAAAAGTTGGCTTAAAGCTCAACATTCAGAAAACGAAGATCATGGCATCCAGTCCCATCACTTCATGGGAAATAGATGGGGAAACAGTGGAAACAGTGGCTGACTTTATTTTTCTGGGCTCCAAAAGCACTGCAGATGGTGATTGCAGCCATGAAATTAAAAGACGCTTACTCCTTGGAAGG
The DNA here is from genome assembly GCF_000754665.1 of Bison bison bison. NCBI lineage: Eukaryota > Metazoa > Chordata > Mammalia > Artiodactyla > Bovidae > Bison > Bison bison. The sequence continues at coordinate 5,680,536 of NW_011494826.1, read as the reverse complement.
GAAGTTATGACCAACCTAGACAGCATATTAAAAATCAGAGACATTATTTTGCCAACAAAGGTCTATCTAGTCAAGGCTATGGTTTTTCCCGTGGTCATGTATGGATGTGAGAGTTGGACTGTGAAGAAGGCTGAGCGCCGAAGAATTGATGCTTTTGAACTGTGGTGTTGGAGAAGACGTTTGAGAGTCCCTTGGATTGCAAGGAGATCCAACCAGTCCATCCTAAAGGAGATCAGTCCTGAGTGTTCATTGGAAGGACTGATGTTGAAGCTGAAACTCCAATACTTTGGCCACCTGATGCGAAGAGCTGACTCACTTGAAAAGACCCTGATGCTGGGAAAGGTTGAGGGCAGGAGGAGAAGGGGACAACAGAGGATGAGATGGCTGGATGGCATCATCGACTCAATGGACATGGGTTTGAATGGATTCCGGGAGTTGGTGATGGACAGGGAGGCCTGGCGTGCTGCGGTTCATGGGGGTCACAAAGAGTCGGACACAACTGAGCGACTGAACTGAACTGAACTGAGGTAGTTCTGTGAGAGGAAGATTTATGAACTGTAGATTGTGTGAGAAGTCAGGGTAGCATTCTGTAGGAGTGCAAGAAGCCAGCCATGCCTGGGGCATCTGAAGTCAGTCCAGACTGCTTACAGAGAACCAAAGGGATAATTCCTATCTATTTTGATCTTATTTAGGAGGTTCTGGGGGAAGGGTGTTTTAGGATAAAGCTTTAAGGGAAAAATAAAATTGTGTCAGAGACTATTGACTGGGTACTAATGTCCAATTTTCCCTGTTCCATAAGTAATAGAATTTTTGTTGGATTTTTACGGTTGCCTGGAATAAAGGCGGTTTCCCAGGCACATTTGTAGCTAATAGTGGACCCATCACTAAGTTCTGGACAATGGAATATAAGCAGAGTAGTGGTCCAGAATTAATGATCCCAAATGCCTGGGACCAGAAATGGCTTGGAATTCAGAATTTTTCCAGATTTTGAAGGTGCTGTGGTTCTTATTGTGGAATATGTCAATTGGAGTCAGGGACAGCATATCACTGTCAACTGCAGCAAAGCATAATATTTATTCTAAGTGGGATAAATAAAGGTCTTAGTCTCATGCCAGCTCAAGTCAAATTTTACCTTCAAATGAGTTTTTGTTGAAAGTGGGATGAATGGAGAAAGAATCGACATATATACACTACCATGTGTAAAATAGATAGCTGGTGAGAAGTTGTTATATAACACAGAGAGCCCAGCCTGATGCTCTATGATGACCTAGAGGGGTGGGAGGTTCAAGAGGGAGGGGATATATGTATAATTATGGCTGATTCTCATTATTGTACGGTAGAAACCCACACAACATTGTAAAGCGATTTCCCTCCAATTAAAAAATACCTGAAAATTATATAGATGATGAGGAAATGGCTGGAGAGAGAGGAACAGGCATTAACACAATATAATGCTTTGTAAGTATAGCCTTGATTTCAGCAGATTTAATGGAGCCTAAACGAAAGATGGAACCCATTTCTCAGAAAGTTAATTCTGTGATCTCCCTCTTGTAAGAGGGAAGGGGCCATAAGGGCACCCCGTCCAGGTAGAATTGTGTTCACTCCTCGGCTATGTGAGGGGGTCACAGCCCCCAAGAGAGTGTCTCCAGGAGGAATGTGAAAGCAGCCGCCACCCAGTAAGGATCCCACTTTGACAGCACAGAGATGTCAGCTCAGGGTTACACAGTTGCAGTCCTAGGTAGGAGCTTTTCAGACTTAGCATTCTCTTTCTGCTGAGACAGGGAATGCGTCACTGTAAAAGTACGACTTTTTACAGATGACGAAATAAAGTTGTATATGTCTCATTATTTAAAAAATAAATAAAAAATATAAAAAAGTTTAATTTTTAAGATCTTTTTGGATTTTAGAATTGTGTATTACATGGTCACATTTAGAAAACTCTAGAGACAGTTGACAAATATCCTTCGTCCTTTCCCCGTTCTTTCCTACATCCAGCCTCCTGGAGTACGATGCTTCTTTGACCGCGAGGACTGTGGTTTAAGAGACAATCTCTACTGCTCTTACTACTTTCCTCAAAGAGCTATTATCTTTTTTGAAAATCTCATTTATTTTGTTTTGTATACTGACTTTTACAATTTTTCTTTAAATTAAATAAAAGATTCTTTAAATTCTATGGTGTTTTACAACTTTCAAATGTTTCACACACATGATTTTATATAATTCCATAATAACACTTTTTTTTTCTCCCTCTCCTTTCTTCCCTCTCCACACTTTCTTCTCTCCCCTGGTAACCACTAGTTTGTTCTCTGTATCTGTGAGGTTGCTTCTTTCTCTTTCTTTCTTTTTTGTTTTACTCACCAATTGTATTTTTTAGACTCCACATATAAGTGACATCAGACAGTATTTGTTTTTCTCTGTCTGACTGACTTCACTTAGCACTGTTGTTGATCAGTTGCCAAGTCTTGTCCAACTCTCTGTGACCCCGTGAACTGTAGCATGCCAGGCATGCCAGGCTGCCCTGTTCTTCACTATCTCCCTGAGTTTGCTCAAACGTATGTCCATTGATGCCTCCAACCATCTTATCCACTGTCGCCCCCTTCTCTTCTTGCCCTCAATTTCCCCCAACATCGGGTCTTTTCCAGTGAAATCTGCTCTTCACATCAGGTGGCCAAAGTATTGGAGTTTCAGCTTCAGCACTGCTGAATTTTTTAAAATAAAATATTTACTTCCTTGGCTGTGTTGGGTCTTGGTTGCAGCATGCCAGTTCCGCACACATTTCGGTGTGCAGGCTCCAGAGCACACAGGCTTTTCTCTAGCTGCTTCTCTCTCAGGTTTAGCTGCCCTTCTGCAGTCAGGATCTTAGTTCCCTGACCAGGGATCAAACCTGAGTCCCCTGCATTGAAAGGCAGATTCTCAACCACTGGACCACCAGGGAAGCCCCAGAGGCCTACTGCTGTTGATGACCACTCTAATCCTTCTAACCACAACATCATCATGATGGAAAACATTGGTCAGAATGGCTTATAGGTCTCATCCCTTCATAGCCATCCTCCCAGCCCAATTTTTAAATTTAAATTTTGGAAAGCCAGTTAAGCTGTCATCTTGGCCATACTTGTTGGGACACTTCTGTCTCATTGAGGTGTCACACACTCAGTGGTTGGTGGCTTTTTACTATTAATACCTAAGTACCACAAGAAGTCATGATTTAATAACAAAGCAATCCTAGGTCAAATCTGACACAACTTAGAAGTTATAATTTTATCATACTCACAAATAACTGTCATTGCTGCTGCTGCTAAGTCACTTCAGTCGTGTCCGACTCTGTGCGATCCCATAGATGGCAGCCCACTAGGCTCTCCTGTCCCTGGGATTCTCCAGGCAAGAACACTGGAGTGGGTTACCATTTCCTTCTCCAATGCATGAAAGTGAAAAGTGAAAGTGAAGTCGCTCAGTGGTATCCAACCCTCAGCGACCCCATGGACTGCAGCCTTCCAGGCTCCTCCGTCCATGGGATTTTCCAGGCAAGAGTACTGGAGTGGGGTGCCATTGCATTACATTCTTGTAATTTCTGGCACAATTACCCTAGAAACTATGGGGGGGAAATGTAACTGGTTAGCAAAAGGGAAGGGAAGGGCTAATGGAATTGGTTTGATCCTGGAGAAGTGTGTGTGGGAATGAGCCCTTCTCAGTCCCATAGCTTTCAAACTACTCATTAGCATAGTTGGAGCTCAAGTAACATTGTGGCAAATATAGTGAAACATTAACAATTGTACTCAATGTGATGAACATATTGATATGCATTATACTATTCTCCCTACTTTTGTGTATTTGACAATTTCATAATAAAAATCTGAAAACAAGGGGAAAATCCATCCAAATAATACCTTTAAAAATTAGGTCCCAAATGGCATTATTTAAGTGAAGTGGTCCAAGCATTTAGCCCTGTACTGTCCAATGCAGTATCCAGCAGGCACATGTGAAAGTCGCTCAGGCCTGTCTGACTCTTTGCGACCCTACAGTCAGTCCATGGAATTCTCCAGGCCAGAATACTGGAGCGGGTAGCCTTCCTTCTCCAGGGGATCTTCCCAACCCAGGAATGAAACCCAGGTCTCCTGCATTGCAGGCAGATTCTTTACCAACTGAGCCACAAGGAAAGTCCAGCAGGCACATATGACTCTTTAAATGTAAGTCAATTTGAAATAAATAAAAAATACAGTTCCTCAGTTGCACTAGCCACATTTCAAGTACTCACTGCTGCTGCTGCTAAGTCGCTTCAGTCGTGTCCGACTCTGTGCGACCCCATAGACGGCAGCCCACCAGGCTCGGCCGTCCCTGGGGTCTCCAGGCAAGAACACTGGAGTGGGTTGCCATTTCCTTCTCCAATGCATGAAAATGAAAAGTGAAAGTGAAGTCGCTCAGTTGTGTCTGACTCTTAGCGACCCCATGGACTGTAGCCCACCAGGCTCCTCCGTCCATGGGATTTTCCAGGCAAGAGTAGTGGAGTGGGGTGTACTAGTCACTGGCTGTATATATATATATTTTTTAATATAAATTTATTTATTTTAATTGTAGGCTAATTACTTTACAATATTGTATTGGTTGATGTACGGCTGTATGTTTTTAAAACCATGTTTCAATTGTGGTAAATATGCATTAAAAATTTTACAGTTTTTAAGTGTGTAGTTCATTGTCATTAAGTAAATCCATGTTGCTATGCAATTATCACCAACGTCCAGCTCCAGAGTGTTTACAATACATATATATATAAAGATATATTTTTTTAACCATTTTTTATTGTGGTAAAACATATATACAAATATATTAAGAGCCTGTTCAATTTAGTGCTATTATCTGTTTCCAAATTTCTCTGAAAATATTAGCTTGCTACTTGCTTACCATTATGTTGATTGCAAAGAGATGAGGTAGCAAAAACGTTAAGCCATGAGAAATTTAAAGGAGGCAATTGTAAATTGTGAAACATTATTCATTACCCATTTTGTTTTTCTGGAAATGGAGAAGTAGGACTATTCAACTGTAGCAACAAAACAAATCTCACTCTGTTCCTGAAATCCCCATGCTCTGGTCCTCTTGAGCATAATTTGAGATACATGGTTCTGTTGAGCTCAGCCGGTGATTCTGTCAAGGAGCATCTGTAGAGGGCCCACTTTGAGCTAGGCACGCATGGAGACATAAGAATGAGGAAGATAGGCAAGTTTCTTGTTTTTCATGGCACTTCCTTTCTAGTGTAGGGAGACAGACAATAAACCAACCAATAAACCAAAAAGAATCAGATGGTGTTAAATGCTGTAAAGAATGTGAAACAGGATGGTGTAATAGATATCACCGTGAATTTATATTTTATGTGTTAGAAACCTCCACTGACCCTACGTTACATGTCATCTTCAGAAGCAAATTTCAAATTAGATGTAAATTATCTAAAAACAATGAAAAGTGAAATTCACCAAAAAGAAGTTTGAGTTTCATTACCTTGCTGTTCCTGCCTCCTGATTTTCATTTCTTGGTTGGTTCTACTCACTTACTTACTTAATAAGCTTGGCTAAGTGTGGATCGTATAAATTTAGTAATTGTTCAGGCAACTCACACCTTATTCTTTTGTTTAAAAAAGAAGACACCTGTAATTTTTGCAAATGAGATTCATACAGATTGATGCTTTGCTGCAAATTGAATGAATTTGCTGCAAATTTAAATGAATAAAGAAAAAGTCTGAAAATATTTAGAGAAGAAAAGCTCAGATATGTTGGATAGCTTTGCATAGTGCCTATAATCATCTCCTCAAGTCCAGTCAGGTGCAATTAACATTTCCACCAACATTTTCTCTATTGCATTGAGACAGTGATGTTTCTCAATGTTTCTCACCTATAATCCAGGGGCAAACATTGACTTGCAGAGTCAGCAGTGGTATGAACAAGAGGAAGGTAATATGATTTAGCATAATTTTCCTTCTCTCAACAAGAAATAAAGCCAAGCGTTTCCTATGTTCCCATAAAGTTCATCATCTTAGAACTTCTGTACACCTAAACCTATTACTTTAAGGGGAAAAACCACATGTATGAGAAGAAATATTTGGTTTTCATTGAGTAAAAGTTTAAATTTGTGAAGTGAGCAGCCGTATAACTGTCCACATAAACAGAAATGAACCAGTTTGTCGGTGTTGAAGATAGAAGTGCAAATTGCTCCAAGCTCTCTTCTTGACTGCAAAGCCTTAATCATTTTCAAGCTTCTGATTATCCTATCTCTTGTCTGCACCTCAGTCAGTGTTTCCTCTTGAACATCTGTTTACAGCCTTGACAATACCTTGGGGCAAATAGCAATTTATACGAGGCCAGCTCGGGAATGCGGTTTGCAGTTACTCTCCTTTTTGGGTGACTCTAATGGAGGTGATGATCTTGAGTGGATTTTAAATGGCAGGGCTGGTAGAGTGAAGGGCAATATTTATTTGTAAGTTTTCTTAATTAGTTGGCATGATATCTCAATTTGTACGTACCTTTTAGATTTTAGAGAACTGAATTCCCAAACTCAATTTCTTAGCGTTAGAAAATTGGCCATAATACAAACATCCTACAGAACTCATAAGAATTTGTCAGCGTTAATGATAATGGCACTAATAACAAAACCTCACATGGATTGCATACTTATTATGTGCCTAGAACTGTGTTGAGAGTTTGCTGTTGCTATTTAGTCACTAAGTTGAGTCCGACTCTTGTGAACCTGCCGGGCTCTTTTGCCCACAGGGTTTCTCAGGCAAGAATACTGAAGTGGGTTGCCATTCCCTTCTCCAGGGGATCTTCCCGACCCAGGGCTTAAACCTATGTCTCCTGCACTGGCAAGCTGATTCTGTGCTAAGAGCTAACCCTATATTATCTCGCAACATTCTCATGACAACCTCCACTTTAGGAATGAGGAGGCCTTTCCTGAAGGCCATCCAGTCTGGAACTGTCATTATATATACACATGACTGTTACCATCAAATATCCATTTATCCAATGTCCATCATATTTGGAACACTGAATTCAGATGCTTACATGATGAAAGAGATGAAAGAGACATGGGAGGAACCCATGGAAGGATGGTAGTGTAGAATGGTGGGACAAGACCAACACTGGTAATCAGGCACATCTGCCTTCTAGTCTTGGGTCTTAGACATTATTTCTTTGGCCTTAGACAACCTATCTAGCTTCTCTTAGCTTGAGTTTATTGAATATAAGTTGAGAGGTTCCACTTGTGTGTGTGTGTGTGTGTGTGTGTGTGTGTGTTAGTCCCTCAG
>NW_011494826.1:5667786-5673151 GCF_000754665.1 Bison bison bison | reverse complement strand
CATCCCATGGACTGCAGCCTTCCAGGCTCCTCTGTCCATGGGATTTTTCAGGCAAGAATACTGGAGTGGGTTGCCATTTCCTTCTCCAGGGAATCTTCCTGACCCAGGAATCAAACCGGGTCTCCAGCATTGTGGGCAGATTCTTTAATGCCTGAGTCATCAGGAAAGCCGAGATGACCCTTTAAGTTTCATATAGCTATGAAATATGATGTCATGTCTTCCAACAGCTTACAATCCTAGAGGACTGTGAGACAGACTCAATACTTAGAAATGTTTTAAAACCCTATATTAGAATTGATTTGGTGTGTTTTTTCTCCACTAAATCTTGAAACTGGAGGCTGTGGATGTGTTCTTTGTATCCTCTCTGCAGCTTGACACTAGGTATGTATGTTAGGAGCCTCTTAAATATTTCTTCCATAAGTGAATGAATAACATAATGGGTGAGTATATGAATTGTTGTTGTTCAGTTGCTAAGTGATGTCCAACTCTTTGCAACCCCATGGACTGTAGCACACCAGGCTCCTCTGTCTCCTGGAAATTGCTCAGATTGATGTCCATTGAGTTGGTGATGTTATCTAACCATCTCATTCTCTGCCACCCCCTTCTCCTCTTGCCTTCAATCTTTCCCAGCATCAGGGTCTTTTCCAGTGAGTCGGTTCTTTGCATCAGGTGGCCAAAGTACTGGAGCTTCAGTTTCAGCATCAGTCTTTCTGAACCCTGAACGAACCCTGAATGAATATTCAGGGTTGATTTCCTTAAAGACAAACTAGTTTGGTCTCCTTGCTGTCCAAGGGACTCTCAAGAGTCTTCTCCAACACCACAGTTTGAAAGCATCAATTCTTCGGCACTCAGCTTTCTTTATGGTCCAACTCTCACATCTATACATGACTACTGGAAAAACCATCGGAAAAGTGATATCTCTGCTTTTTAATATGCTGTCCAGGTTGGTCATAGCTTTCCTTCCAGGGAGCAAGCATTTTTTAATTTCATGGCTGCAGTCACCATCTGCAGTGATTTTGGGAACCAGGAAATTAAAATCTGTGACTGCCTCCATTTTTTCCCTTCTATTTGCCATGAAGTGATGGGACTGAATGCCATGATCTTCATTTTTTGAATGCTGAGTTTCAAGCCAGGTTTTTCACTCTCCTCTTCACCTTCATCAAGAGGCTCTTCAGTTCCTCTTCACTTTGTGTCAATAGGGTGGTGTCATCTGCATATCTGAGGTTGTTAACATTTTGCACATCAATTTAATTTCCCAAGCACCAATACATAAATGACGATACCCAGTATCTTCTAATGTTCATGTTCATTTTTACATCATTTATCCCCAAGAGCAGATCCAGGTTTTGTGGATTATTAAATAAAGCACTCCTGCTTAGTGCTTTAGTAAGTGCTCCTCCACCCCACATCAGTCATTCTCTGTCACAGCTCTCTGCTTATTTTTCTAAATTGTAAAATGTACATACTATGAATCATTTGATGATTCATAAGTGTACAGTTTGGTGGCACTGAATATTAATGCATTCACAATGTTGTGCAGCCATCAGTGCTATCTGTATCCAAAACTTTTTTAGCAACATGAAGTTCGTACCCATTAAACAATAATTCCCTCCACTCCTCTCTCCTCCCAGTTCTGGGTAATCTCTATTTTACCTTCTGTCTCTATGAATTCACCTATTTTGAGTACCTCAAATAAGTGGAAACACATAATATTTTCCCCTCTGTGTCTAGTTTATTTCACTAAGCATGATGTTTTCTAGGTCCGTTCATATTATAGCATATATCAAAGTGTCATTCCTTTTTTATGGCCAAATAATACTCCACCATAGGCATATACCATATTTTGTTTATCCATTCATCTGATTTGAGTTGTTTCCATCTTTCAGATACTGTAATGTTGCTGTGAATGTTGGTGTACAATTATTTATTTAAGTCTTTTGGGTATAAACCTAGGTGTGGAATTTCTGGATCATATTCTAGTTTTATGTTTAACTCTTTGGGAAGCTACTAAACTGTTTCCTACAGCAGTTGTACCACTTTATAGTCTCACTAGCAATTATGAGGGTTCTAATTTCTCCACACACTTGCCAACACTTGTTATTTCCTTTTTTTTAAAAAAATTATAACCATCCAGGGAATTCCCTTGCTATCCAGTGGTTAGATCCACTGCTGAGAGCATGGGCTCAATCCCTGGTTGGGGAACTAAGATCTCACAAGCCACATGGCATGACCAAAAAAAAAAAGAAATCCTGCTTTAAAAAATATTATAGCCATTCTAATAGGTGTGAAATAGTAGCTCATTGTGATATTACCTGATTTTTTAATAGTTTTAATGTTATATAAATGAACTTGTGTGTTTCTTTTTCACTCGGTTGCTAGTCTAGAAATCCATGAAGGCAGGGCCACTTCTGTATGTTCACTTCTATATTTTCCAGCATCCAAAACTGTTCCTGTCTCGTGTAGGCATCTGTTGAATAAGTGAAGGCACAAATGTTTTCCTTGAAGCACTGTATGACTATCACTGTTAATCCATTTGTCCTAAGTTCAGTGCTTAAATAACAGCACACGAATTAGATAACGAGTCTACAGTTATTTGTATCAGGCATCAGAAAAATCCTTGAACCAATGGATACCATTACTATCGGACTTCTAAAAGTGAAGACCAAACACAGTTTAGATGAAAAGATGTGTCATAAAAGAAATACATCAACTTCAGTAATTAGAATTGGAATTCAAAGTGAATCATAAAAAATTTTCTCAAACCCTGCATGGGAAACTGTACACTGCCCTGTTTTCAAGCTGCCCAACACTAAGGTTGCTTTGTATCCAGAGTAAATGGAGTGAAAATATTGCACTGGGGGATGGGGAGGAACTCTGTCAGAGAAATCCAAGTCCTAAATTGCTAACTTACTGACTCAAGTTGGGTTGATAAGAAAGTCATGGCGCTGCCCAACACTCCGTTTAAAACTAGGGAAAACAAAATTTCATCTCTTAAACTGAAGCTTGAAAATTACTGAGTCATTCAGAACAATATGTGATCTTAACTCAGCACCTGGCTGCCGTGCGTTTTATAAACACACAATTTCACAACTGAAAGCTTTCAGCGATTCCATTCCGTCTGCTGTGAGCCGGTCCCTGATCCTGGAAATGCCTGAGGAGCTCCAGCCATCAGGAAGTGTGGGCGACATTGCCCCCGTGGCGAATTGCAAAGCACACAGTCACGCAGTCTATCATAGCTGCCCTCCTGGGCACTGCCCAGTTTTGTACGATCTGTTTGCTAATGTTGCAAACATAAACCAAATCATGTCAATTATGTAGTCCACAGTTGTTCCTGATCATACTCTGAGTTACTAAGCCAACTTTCATAATATGCGTATTTTGAAATTACGAAGCTTGTGTCTCTGAAGGCCCCACAGGGCATTTTAGTAAATGGTCAAAATAATTTTTGTAAAGGAAATGGAGGAAGGAATTGGATGGGCTCCTGAGTATGAAAAGAGGACAGAAGACACATCTGAAGGCAGCTGTCCTAGGGAGAGCAGATTTACCCTGAAGCTACTGAAGGTGGAGCTTTAGAACACTCAACCTGCACCGTGCCTTCCAAGGGGGCAATTTTTTTTGTCATTGTATATTCTTTTTCCTAAAGAGGCTCCCAAATTGTATATGCTTCAGGTGCTGCAAAACTTGAATCCACTCAGCCTCTGTTTTCTCTAACCTTTCTCTGAAATTTTTGAAGATGCTTTTATTAGCCATTTTCTACAGAAAAACCTTGACAGACACCAGGGAGGATTTGGGCTACCCTGGAGAAGGCAATGGCAACCCACTCCAGTACTCTTGCCTGGAAAATCCCATGGACGGAGGAGCCTGGTGGGCTGCAGTCCATGGGGTTGCAGAGAGTCAGACACGACTGAGTGACCTCCCTTTCACTTTTCACTTTCATGCTTTGGAGAAGGAAATGGCAACCCACTCCAGTGTTCTTGCCTGGAGAATCCCAGGGACGGCAGAGCCTGGTGGGGTCGCACAGAGTTGGACACGACTGAAGTGACTTAGCAGCAGGAGGGCCTAACAGAGAGGCTTCCATACTGCAGGGCTCAGTATGCATTTGATAGAGCAAATAAAATAGATCAAATGAAACACATGGGGTGTGTGTGTGTGTTTCTAATACTCATCTTGAACATTTAGCTCTAGATAGAGGTTCACTTGTTCCCTGTTCACTTGCTCAGTGGTGTCTGACTCTGTGACCCCACGAACTGCAGCACACCAGGCTTCCCTGTCCTTCACTATTAGCCTGAGCTTGCTCAAACTCATGTCCATTGAGTCAGTGATGCCATCCAACCATCTCATTCTCTATTGCCCCCTTCTCCTCCTGCCTTCAATCTTTCCTAGCATCAGAGACTTTTCCAAGATGTTCAGAGTTTACCAAAAAAATGAAAAAAAAAATGGCATTGTACCCCAAAGGCTTGTGTAGGAGTAACTGAAAGTTTATCTATGAGGACCAATAAGGGACTGAGGGAGAACCCTGTGCTTTTGTTGGATGACTGTGAACAATGGTTAATAAAATAATTTCCTGTTGTTATTTTTCTAATAAATGTATTTATTTTTAATTGGAGGATAATTGCTTTACAGTATTGTGTATACATATGTTCTTTCCCTCTTGAACCTCCCTTTACCTCCCACCCCATCCCACTCCTCTAGGTTGCCACAGAGCACAGGATTTAAGTTCCCTGTGTCACACAGCAAATTCCCACTGGCTATCTATTTTACATATGGTAATGTATATGTTGTGTTCCCTGGTGGCTCAGAGGATAAAGCATCTGCCTGCCATGCAGGAGACTCAGGTTCGATCCCTGGTTTAGGAAGATCCCCTGGAGAAGGAAATGGCAACCCACTCCAGTATTCTTGCCTGGAGAATCTCATGGACATAAGAGCCTGGCAGGCTACAGTCCATGGGGTCGCAAAGAATCAGACACGCAATGTTGAGTAGCAGTCATTTCTTTCTAATTTATTTTTTTATTGAAGGATAATTGCTTTGCCAACAAAGGTCCATCTAGTCAAGGCTATGGTTTTTCCAGTGGTCATGTATGGATGTGAGAGTTGGACTGTGAAGAAAGCTGAGCCCCGAAGAATTGATGCTTTTGAACTGTGGTGTTGGAGAAGACTCTTGAGAGTCCCTTGGACTGCAAGGAGATCCAACCAGTCCATTCTAAAGGAGATCAGCCCTGGGATTTCTTTGGAAGGAATGATGCTAAAGCTGAAACTCCAGTACTTTGGCCACCTCATGCGAAGAGTTGACTCATTGGAAAAGACTCTGATGCTGGGAGGGATTGGGGGCAGGAGGAGAAGGGGACGACAGAGGATGAGATGGCTG
>NW_011494826.1:5648157-5667686 GCF_000754665.1 Bison bison bison | reverse complement strand
CAGAGGATGAGATGGCTGGATGGCATCACTGACTCGATGGACGTGAGTCTGAGTGAACTCTGGGAGTTGGTGATGGACAGGGAGGCCTGGCGTGCTGCAATTCATGGGGTCGAAAAGAGTCGGACACGACTGAGCGACTGAACTGAACTGAACTGAACTGAATTAAATTGCTTTACAGAATTTTGTTGTTTTCTGTCAAACCTCAACATGAATCAGCCATAGGTATACATATATCCTCTCCCTTTTGATCCTCCCTCCCATCTCCCTCCCCATCCCACCCCTCTAGGTTGATACAGAGCCCCTGTTTGAGTTTCCTGAATTGTACAGCAAATTCCTGATGGCTGCCTATTTTACATATGGTAATATAAGTTTCCATGTTACTCTTTCCATACATCTCACCCTCTCCTCCCCTCTCCCCATGTCCAATAAGACATAGAGAATAGACATTCTAGATTTTCTAGATTCCGTATATGTGTGTTAGAATACAATATTTCTCTTTCTCTTTCTGACTCACTTCACTTGGTATAATAGGTTCTAGGTTCATCCATTTCATTAGAACTGACCCAAATGCATTCCTTTTTATGGCTGAGTAATATTCCATTGTGTATATGTACCAAAACTTCATTATCCATTCATCTGTCGATGGACATCTAGGTTGCTTCCATGTTGCAGCTATTGTAAATAGTGCTGCAATGAACATTGAGATACAGGTATCTTTTTCAATTTTGTCTTCCTCAGGGTATATGCCTAGGAGTGGGATTGCTGGGTCATATGGTGGTTTTATTCCTAGATTTTAAAGAAATCTCCATACTGTCTTCCATAGTGGTTATATCAATTTACATTCCCACCAACAGTACAAGAGCGTTCCCTTTTCTCCACACCCTCTCCAGCATTTATTGTTTGTAGACTTTTTGATGATGGCCATTCTGATTGGTGTGAGGTGATACTCATTGTAGTTTTGGTTTGCATTTCTCTAATAATGAGCGATGTTGAACATCTTTTCATGTATTTGTTAGCCATCTGTATGTCTTATTTGGAGAAATGTGTGTTTAGGTTCTATTGGTTTTTTCATCATATATACCATTATGTTTCATTTTATTCATTGGCAAAATTAAAATTTGTGGCTTTGAGATCAAGATATTGTTTATTTCTACCCAAATACTGACTTCAATTTATTTCTGTACAAACTACTTTGAATGTCCTGCAAAGCTCTTTGCAGAAAGTTGATTAATTGGGGTCAAAAGGGAAAATTTTTAACTGGCAGTAGCTTGCATGCACACACACAGAAATGCTCCTGGCATTTGGACTTTGAAATTCAATCTGAGAAGAAACGAGTCTGCTGTGTGAAGGCCTGCCTAGTTCACCTCAAGTTAAAGAGTCAATGTGCGTGCTCTCAGGTGAGACCTCTAAGTGACATGTAGAAAATTCTCGAAATAATCAATTTCTTGCAGATGCTTTGTAAACTTCCTCGCCACACAGGACAAGCGACAGTGTCCACCACTCCCTACAGTTTGTGCCCACCGGCCTTTTGTATTCCCTGAAAGGGGCTCACTTGTTAAGGTCTTAACAACAAAGCCTGACCCTCCAGTTTTAGATTCAGTCATTAGTCTGTTAGATAGGAAGTTAGTGGGCATTTCATACTTCTTTTCTCTCAGCCCTGAAAGAAGCATTAGCAGGGAAAGCCCAAAGCAAGCAGAAAACTGGCATAGCTAATTTAGGCTAATTAGGATGGCGGAAGCTGAGCTCCGTTACTTCAGAGCTTCCCATGCCCTCCCCTGTCTCTACCTGATTGCTTTGTCCAGCAGCAAACCCAGGAGGCACTTCCAATTACATCATATCCTCTTCAAACACCAAACCACTCAAGCTAATTTTATCCTATTAAACAGACTGAAGGATCCAGAAGAAAGGTTCTCTTCCCCTCCCCAAAAGCTTCAATTACCAGGGTCCCTGATTATCATCGCTTCAATCCTATATGCACTGCTAAATACTTTTTTTTTTGCTTAGCGTTGCCTTCTTGATTCAGATGAAAAGCACATATTATGAGCGTGTCTTTACAGCTCTAGTAAGTGACATTAGGAGTAAAACTAAAAAGAAGCACCCGGGTTATTAGCATGGTTAATCAAAGTCAAGTTTGAAGTTTCCAAAGACACGGAATCATAGAAATCGTAGCACCTCTCTGAATATGAGCATTTAGAGGGAGCACTGAATATTCCTTTTCTTTCTTCTCTTTTCTCTTCCCTTTTCCTCCCCTCTCTCTCCCTCCCAACCTCCCTGCCATCCTTATTTTCTCTCTTTTAATGACTACTGAAAAAGTTACTAGCAAAGAGAAATGTGTTACTCATGATAATAAATATGGAATAAGCAACTTGGCCATGGAAGAAAATGTAAGGAAATGTTAGCGAGATGAACAATGTAATCATTCATTATCCGGTCTACTTCTTCCTCAAACACAAATGTAAATAGTGTATTTTCATGATGTGTGTACACAAAAAGTTATTGTAATAGAATATGAACTTTTAATTTCCAAACTCAAAATCATTTTTGAATTCAATTTCGACCTTTGAAGTCTTCATTTGAAAGATTTTGATATATATATATTTCTGATTACAGCAAGAGTGGGACAATGTTCTAATTCTGAATATAAAGTCCTTTCCCAACTGTAAGTTTAAGACCTGGAATCAAAATGGAACATTTAATTGTTCTCGCTTCTTTCTTGGAAGAAGATTTATAAAAGCCACCTAAAAAAATCCTTGCTTAAGAAGACATGTCAAGTAAAGATATGAATTTACATGAAGGGGGTTATGGTGTCTGAAAGACTTGAAAAACTATTTTTGAAGTTTAATACATTTAGCGTGCAAGCGCCGCTCCTCTTCTCCACAAGAAGAAATAGGTTTGACAAATCTTAAAAGGTTCAAGTGTAACAAAGAAAAGTTTTCCCACCTTCAATATCATCCAGCTGCCTGGAGGATCCTTTTACAATGAAAGAAAATAGTGACTTTTTAAAATTTCTCTTAGAAATTGATTATAACTTAAAAAAAAAAAACCTTTTTAAGACTTTTGGTGGGCCTCAAAGTATTTGTCAGTTTTAGTCTTTGTCTCATTTATATTCTGTGTAGTCAGTCCAAATGATTGAAATTAAATGTTTGCTTTTTTTTTTTTTTTAACAATCACTTTCCCATAGTAGAAAATCTACCCAGTG
This sequence comes from Bison bison bison, assembly GCF_000754665.1. Lineage (NCBI taxonomy): Eukaryota > Metazoa > Chordata > Mammalia > Artiodactyla > Bovidae > Bison > Bison bison. Next base: position 5,664,487 of record NW_011494826.1, on the reverse strand, counting down.
GCTCTCACCAATCGATACTGTTTCACAGGTATCAAAAAACCATTGTCTTGGGACAGTCGCCCTCCCTGCCCGCACCCTCCCCGCCCCACCCCCACCAAAAAAAAGAAACAAACACTAAACAACAGTCCATCCCAACTCTGTTTGGGCCAGTTTTCTTAATGTTTCAGCAAGGCTTAATCTGTTGGCAGAAGTGTTTAGTCCCATTAACAGCTAAAGTCACAGAGTCCACAACTCACTGTGCTGACAGTAAACAAGGAATTTGAGGAATGACTTTTAAACAATGACTAAGCCTCAAGCCATTTTGTCTCCAGAGGCTGTGAAACTGGTCCAGGCCAGAGTTGCCTCCTTTCTGCAGCCCCATTTCTACTTAAAATGCATCTCCCTCCCACCATCCTGTGATATGCTGATTAGGTTTGTCTTGCTAACCTCACTCTCTGACTGGCCACGGAGGACCCACGTGATCATGAAGATAAACCACTCATTTTTATTTCTTGCAGGATCAAGCTTCGGTAAAAACTGGAAAGTGGTGTTTGCCCACACTGGCTTTCTTTCTCAAGGACCCCACTTGGTGTCCTGTGGGTCACATCCTTTGGGTAAGAGCAGGGATGTCCTGACTTCAAGTTTCATCTGTTATGCTTGGAGAGAAGAGCAGGATGTACATAAACGGACCTCTTCAAAGACAGAAATGATTCCACAAGTCTCATCAGAGCATATTAACTACAAGTGGTTAATTCTACTGGGGTGCTTTAATCCGTAGATACATCCTTGTGTATAATCTTCCCAGCTAGTGCTTCTATATTTGTCAATTATGCTACAAGAAAGAGCCAACAACTTGCTGCTTCTCCATCCTCTTGCTCTCTCCACCACCCCCATTGCCCACCCACGACTTACAAACAATAACAAAGGAGAGTATTCTTTCCCTCAAGATCTTCATATGATTCCAGGATTAAAGAGATTCCCCAAGGGATCCGGGCTCCACTTCAGGGGCTTTTTCACGTAGTGATCTTTTAAATGTGAGCTCAAATCTCCTACTTTGCAAACAACAAACACCAATTGTTTCCCTGAACCTACCACATCCCCCTGAAACATCACACATGTGATATTCAGACTCTCTCATGCATGCTGTTCAGCATTGCTGAATAGAATGGGGTTGCATTAGGAGGGTGGTATTCTGACCAACTGAGATTGGCCTTGTAAACAAAGGGAGTAAGGAGGAAGGCTGTAAGTGGAGAAGTTGATGTAGCTAGTAGGAAAATTTGAAACTCCTTTCTCAATCTATTATATTAAAAGGTATACAAATTAAGAGGCAGAAAGAGGAAGGTGAGAGAGTGATAGATTCCTTTCACATCTTAACAATATTTAGCAAATGCTACTCTATGTCAGACATTGTATTTTATACACACTAAGTGCTGGTGGGCATGGCAGGATATATTTTTCCTATCCAAGTCTCAGAGGGCAAACAGACCAGAAACATCAATTATGTCTACCTAGAGTGTTAAGCTGCTTTGGGACAGAGGGGAAGCCCAGAGGAGAGGCACCTAAGTCACCCGAGAGTGGGCAGGCTGGGTGTTAAGGACGAAGCCTGCACAAAGGAGAGGGTGGTTTAGATGGGTGTTGAAGCGGGGGGAGCAAATTGAGGGTAGGGATCTTCAGGACAAAAGGTGTGATGAGGAGAGGAACATCTCAGGATAACAACAATAATGACAACACATGCAAAAACCCAGAGAAACAGGATAGGATTTGAAAACTAAATAAGCATCTTGGTGTGGCTAGAGATTAGGGGCACCGAGAGCAAGCATAGTCCTAACTGTTAAAGAAGTTTATAAATCTGGGAAATGTGGCTATAACGTTTCCATATTTCATCTTTTTCAATTTTTGGAAAATATTTAACATTCTAAGATCTGTGCTGTTATCCAGATAACACTATGGAGGTAAGTTTGTGGATGTCTATGACACAAGTCTGATGGCTGAAATCACATTATCTTCATGATTATAGTTGTCTTCAGTCCCTGCAGACTCCAATTCTAAGATGAAGCTGCTTCTTCTCAGAAGTCACCCATTAAACACTGGTGTTGTCCAGGGTTCTGTCTCTACACTAAAGTCCTGTATGGACTTTATCCACTCTCCCTGCGCAATTTTAACTACTTACAAGACTTCAACCAACACTATAAGCAATATAGAAATCTCCTACAGGAGTACTCTTTAGTCTGAGTTCCAACTCCCTTTGCTCACCTTTGATGCCATGTGTCGCTCATTGGTCCATCATCTTTGGGATGGCTGGGATTACACTTCTCGTGTCCACAGTGGTATTCCCAGTATTTAGCATAGTCCAGTTCAGTTTAGTCGTTCAGTCGTGTCTGACTCTTTGTGAACCCATGAACCACAGCATGCCAGGCCTCCCTGTCCATCACCAACTCCTGGCGTCCATCCAAACCCATGTCCATTGAGTTGGTGGTGCCATCCAACCATCTCATCCTCTGTCGTCCCCTTCTCCTCCTGCCCTCAATCTTTTCCAGCATCAGGGTCTTTTCAAATGAGTCAGCTCTTCGCATCAGTGGCCAAAATATTGTAATTTCAGCTTCAACATCAGTCCTTCCAATGGACACCCAGGACTGATCTCCTTTAGGATGGACTGGTTTGATCTCCTTGCAGTCCAAGGGACTCTCAAGCATCTTCTCCAACACCACAGTTCAAAAGCATCAATTCTTCTATGCTCAGCTTTCTTTATAGTCCAACTCTCACATCCATACATGGCCACTGGAAAAACCATAGCCTTGACTAGATGGACATTTGTTGACAAAGTAATGTCTCTGCTTTTTAATATGCTCTCTAGGTTGGTCATAAATTTCCTTCCAAGGAGTATAGTGTTAGTCACTATTTCAATGCAAAGGAATAGAGGAAAACAGTAGAGTGGGAAAGACTAGAGATCTCTTCAAGAAAATCAGAGATACCAAGGGAACATTTCATGCAAAGATGGGCACAATAAAGGGCAGAAACAGTATGGACCTAACAGAAGCAGAAGATATTTAGAAGAGGTACTACAGAAGATATTAAGAAGATATTACAGAAGAACTGTACAAAAAAAATTTTAATAATCCAAATAACCATGATGGTGTGATAACTCATCTAGAGCCAGACATCCTGGAGTGCAAAGCCCAACTGGGTCCTAGGAAGCATCACTACAAACAAAACTACTGGAGGGGATGGAATTCCAGTTGAACTATTTCATATCAAATAGATGATGCTGTGAATGTGCTTCGCTCAATATGCCAGCAAATTTGGAAAACTTGGCAGTGGCTACAGGACTGGAAAAGGTCAGCTTTCATTCCAATCCCAAAGAAAGGCAATGCCAAAGAATGTTCAAGCTACCACACAATTGCACTCATCCCACACACTAGCAAAGTAATGCTCAGAATTCTCCAACCAGGCTTCAATGGTATGTGAACTGTGAAGTTCCAGATGTTCAAGCTGGAAGCTAGAGAAGGCAGAGAAACCAGAGATCAAATTGTCAATATTTGTTGGATCATAGAAAAAGCAAAAGAATAACAGAAAAACATCTACTTCTGCTTTATCGATGACACCAAAGCCTTTGACTGTGTAGATCAAAACAAACTGGAAAATTCTTCAAGAGATGGGAATACCAGACCACCTGACTTACCTTCTGAGAAATCTGTATGCAGGTCAGGAAGCAACAGTTAGAACTGGACATGGAAAACAGAATGGTTCCAAATTGGGAAAGGAGTACGTCAAGGCTGTATATTCTCACCGTGCTTATTTAACTTATATGCAGAGTACATCATTTGAAATTCCAGGCTGGATGAAGCACAAGCTGGAATCAAGATTGCCGGGAGAAATATAAATAAGCTCGGATATGCAGATGATACCACCCTTATGGCAGAAAGCAAAGAAAAACTAAAGGGCCTCTTGATGGAAGTGAAAAAGGAGAGTGAAAAAGTTGGCTTAAAACTCAACATTCAAAAACTAAGATCATGACATCTGGTCCCATCATTTCATGGCAAATAGATGGGGAAACAATGAAAACAGTGATAGACTTTATTTTGGGGAGCTCCAAAATCACTGCAGATGGTGACTGCAACCATGAAATTAAAAGACGCTTGCTCCTTGGAAGATAAGCTATGACCAATCTAGACAGCATATTAAAAAGCAGAGACATCATTTTGGCTGACAAAGGTCCATCTAGTCAAAGCTATAGTTTTTCCAGTAGTCATGTATGGATGTGAGAGTTGGACTATAAAGAAAGCTGAGTGCTAAGAAGTGATGCTTTTGAACTGTGGTGTTGGAGAAGACTCTGAGAGTCTCTTGGACTGCAAGGAGATCCAACCAGTCCATCCTAAAGGAAATCAGTCCTGAATATTCATTGGAAGGACTAATGCTGAAGCTCCAATACTTTGGCACCTGAGACAAAGAACTGACTCATAAGGAGAGACCCTGATGCTGGGAAAGATTGAAGGTGGGAGGAGAAGGGGACGACAGAGGATGAGATGATTGGATGGCATCACTGACTCAATGGACATGAGTTTGAGCAAGCTCTGGGAGTTGGTGATGGACAGGGAAGCCTGACGTGCTGCAGTCCATGGGGTTGCAAAGAGTCAGACACAGTGAGCAACTGAACTGAATTGAATTAGTCACTCAGTCACGTCTGACTCTTTGCAACACCATGGGGTGTAGCCCGCTGGGCTCCTCTGCCCATGGAATTCTCCAGGCAAGGATACTGAAGTGGATTGCCATTCCTTTCTCCAGGGATCTTCTCATCATAGGAATCGAACCCATGTCTCTGCATTGTAGGCAGATTCTTTATCGTGTGAGCTACCAGGGAAGTCCATTTAGCATAGGACCGACCTCAATAAATATTTATTGAACAAACGAATAAATAAATTGGCAAAACGGGTTCTTGAATAGGAGAACTCAAGAAGAAAGAATTATCCTGGAGCCTGAGGAATGGTAGCCTTTTAATATGTTTGATTGAGTGGCTCTCTGCCTTTATTTATTACCCGCCCTCCTGAGATATGTTGCAAAGTGCAAATACTACCTCCAAAGCAAATGACTGTCCAGCAGTGGACCAGGAATGTCAAGGAGTTCTGGATGACTGGGGAAGTCAGATATCTGATGGTCTGAGAACTGGCGAGGATGGTGGAGATGGAGTCATGGGGAGACTCAAACCCTCCCCAACTCACTTTTCTTTGCTCATTGGTAAAGGGCACCCCACTCCTCCTGATACTCCATGGATGGCCATTCCCCAGCCTCTTACTGTTTAGGCAAAGGCGGTGGGCTGAGTAGGTCCTGGTGCTGCAGTCCTAGAATAGATTCCCTGTCTTAGAGTGTGTCCCACTCTTCATAGACTCAACCATAGGTGCCCCTTGTCCAAGGAGCTTTGAGAAGAGGGGATTGTTTGTCTGGGTTGGGGGGTGTGGAGGCTGGACCCTTTTTCAGTTGGAAAGTCATTTCAAGATGAGGAAGCAATTTTTTTTTTTCTTTTCAATTTTTAAGGTTATTTAAATTGTGTAGTCAGTCTACCCTGTTCATCATTCTTCACAAGGCTAGATTCCTTTTCCTAGCTTAGCAGTAAGCCTCCAAACTTCACACACACAATTTTCACTCTAAATGGGAAAAAACAGGCCATATTCAACTCTGAAAATGAAAATTTATCACAAAACCTTTCCAAGAACTCTATTATTAAAGTTACCATCATTCGGTTGGATATTATCAAGGCAAAAAAAATTAAGGTAGAGATTGTGAACACTGCTGCTCTCTTTTCCTCCCTTGTGTGTAAATGAATGTTTTCAGCTTTCCCCATCCATCTTCATTAACATTGTGAGCAATTTGTATTGGCCCGCATGGCAGCATCTTTACATTGTGCAAATATATGTGATGTTCTGGAAATGGGCAATTTAATATGAAAAGCACACCATGTCTCAGATATTTTTAATTTTCTAAATAGTAATTTCTGCTAGGAATTATTCCATGATTTGTGCATAATTTCGTGCAGATGGTTATTTAAATATAAATAGAGAAATGTGTCACTTAATATTGTGCTTGCCTCTACTTGTGTTGGCATTCCCACATTTTAAAACATTGCCATCAGTAAACGATAAAAACATCCCTAAGCCACACACTAGTCAGAAGATAATTGTGCCTGTTTGTTAATTGTCATTTGAGTGCCCTCCAATTAACTTTCTTAATATTTTCCAGTTTCTTTAAAAAGAAACTTAAATGACTCTTTTTGTGAAATGTGTTTACTGTGTAATGAAAAACCCCTTTGTTTACCTAATTAAGACTACATTCTCCCCATAGTGAAAACAGAACTCCTTCTTTGGTGACCAAACCACTTTCCTCCTCTGCAAACACTAACTTTTGTCACTAAACTAATGTGGCAATGGTTGGGACAGGAAGTCATAGACACAGGCCTGATCTAACCATTTTATCACTCAGGTATATCTTTTGCAAAAATTGCCACACAGTTGTTTGTCTTGATAAGCTTTGTAATAATTAAAACAGACAACATGGGGAACAAATGTGTACAGCAATTAACCTTCTTTATTTGAACAAGATCTAATTTAGTGGCAGCAGATTTAGAGTTAAAGGTTCTGTGAATGCCAGTCCAGAACACTGCTTAAATAAATATCCTGCAACACTCATTAACCCCAAAATATGACCTTGAGAAATGGCAATGAGAACTTATAAAAGGGAAAAAGAAAATGTCTGACTCATCTCCAAAGCTCTGCCTTCTGCTTTGTCATGCAGTGTACCATTTCTTCACCCATTCCAGTGGGAGGGTTATGAAGATTTTTCCAGACCAAATTTACTCCTGTGAGTGTGAACCTCACTGAGAACAAAGGTGATATTTTCCCATCCCTAAAAGATATCTTTCAACAAGAATAAAAAAAAAAAAAAGATAAAGGGGGGAAGACCTGGATGTGTATGTGTGTGAAGATGAACTGGGTTTCCTAATGCCTGTTTTTGTGTCCCACTGACCTTCAGCTCTGCATTTCTGGTCCAGATCTTTTCTCCCTTTCTGTTTCCTGATTTTTAATGGCAACAGGGCATCTCCACTTGGGGATTCAGTTTCCAATTAAAAGCAAGTATGTTGGGACTTCTCTGGTGGTTCAGTGGTTAAGACTCTGCCTTCCAATGCAGGGGACGCAGGTCTGATACCTGGTCAGGGAAAACGAAGATCCCACCTGTGCAATGCAACGAAGAGCCTGCATGCTGCAACAAAGACCTGATGCAGCCAAATAAATAAGTAAAAAGAAAACATTTTTTAAAAAGCAACTTTTTTAATATTTAAAATTTTATTTTCTGTCCTTGTCTTCCTTCCCAATTTCACCATTGCCTTAAAATTGAATTTGAAGTCTTCTTTTCCCTCTAGTGTTCATATCAACTGTTAGGCTGTTCAGTCCTACAATCACTTCCTTTTACATCTCTAGACATTTCAGTGATTTTTATGCCTACCAGCAGAAGCAGGCATCATCTTCATACATATCTTTCTGCCTATTTTGCTCTTTCCCTAAGAACTCTGACTTATTGACTCTGGACACTGGGAAGAGCTCTAGTTTGGGACTTGGGAAAACTGGGCGTTCTTGTTCTTGTTTTGTCTCTGACAGTGTAAAGCCGTTTCACCTGTCTGGGCCTCAGTTCCCTAATTTGTAAAATAAAAAGATTAGACTTTAGTGAGCTATTCACTCCTCTCCAGAGTCTCCCACCCTGTGCATCCACAGGTCTAGATGAAACTCCTAAACAGGAATTTGGAGTCTCATGAGAATTGCTGTCTATTGCTAGTCTTGTTGACTCCATCTATACCTTCCTCTGTTTCCCTGGGCAGATGTTTCTCACTGGAATAACCCTGTAAGCTGAGGGGTAACTTGATATGTTCAATTCTATTGAATATGTGGAAGGCTAGTGTAGTGTGATTAAGACAAACTTGAGTCAGATTACCTGCTTTGGAATACAGCTTCACTGTTTATCAGCTATTTAACCAGGAGCATGTTATTTGACTTCCTTGAATCTCAGTTTCCTCATCCATAAAAAGGGTACAATAATAATAGCATTTCATAGAGTTACAAGGTTTATTGTAAGCTCTCAGGAAGTGCCCAGACCTTGGTTAGGACTTAGCAAATATTAGCCATTGAAATGAAATAGCTTCTTTTTCCAGATTCTAGATCAATAAGTAAAATGTACAAGAATGTATTAGATACAAATGGCTCATGATATTATCTTCTTTTTTTTAACATTAGCTATAACACCTGGAAGGCCTGGCATGCTGCAGTTAACGGGGTTGCAAAGAGATACGACTAAGCAAAGCAGCAACAACAAATCACACCTGCCTTTAGAGCTGTGTCTGATAAGGAAAACATAGAGCTATGTTTTCATTATATCATAGAAAATTTGCACTTGCTTATCTTTGTCATAATAATTTCTACCTGTAAGAGTGGAGGGTCTCCTTTTGATAGTGATGTACATATACAGTGTCCAAAAAGCCAGGTGATTTAATGACATAAAGTATTTTTTAACTTTAAAAAAATTTTATTGATTTTTAATTGGAGGATAATTGCTTTACATACTGCATTGGTTTCTGCCATATATCAATATGAATCAACCGTAGGTATACATATGTCCCCTCCCTCTTGAACCGCCCTCCCACCTCCCACCCCATCCCACCTCTCTATGCTGTTGCAGCACTGGATTTGAGCTCCCTGCATCATACAGCAAATTTCCATTGGCTATCTAATGTTACATATGGTTATATATATGTTTTAGTGCTACTCTCTCAACTCATCCCACCCTCTCCTTCCTGCCCTGTACCCACAAGTCTGTTCTCTATGTCTGCATCTCCATTGCCACCCTGCAGATAGCTTCATCAGTACCATACTTCTAGATTCCATATATATACATTAATATACAATCTGTCTTTCTCTTTCTGACTCACTTCACTCGATAATAAGCTCTATGTTCATTGAGTAAATGATCCATTTAGAAAAATGAAAGATAATTTATATTGGGTCTAGCTTCAAAAGCAATTAAAATATTCTAATTATATATATGTATATTTATTAAAATGAACAAATATTTTTAAAATGGGAAGTGTGGCATTATTGTAAGTTTAAAATGCTAAGGCTCTTTGGGCCTCTTTAATAGGAGGCATGAGATTTGTTAGGCTAGAGTTGTATTCAACATACTTGTATTTTGGAGAATCTTATTTATGTCTTTGGAAGACTACATCATCATAGTAATCCCAAATTATTTAGTTAATGGTATTTAATGAATGTGTGGTGCTGACTTGATGACATGTTATATTAAATGGCTCAATAACATTGAGGATGTTAAACTTTAGAAGGGACATTATTAGTATGTCACAGAAAGGTCAAGTAGGTTCTTCTGAATAACATGCTAACACTAGTGATACACTGATGAGCTAAAATATTAAAGACTTTGTTAATATTAACAATGAATATATTTTGATTAATCACAAAGTACTTTTTTTTAAAAGGCAGGTTGTTTCTCTGTTTTTGGTGTTCACAAAACTTAAACTAGAAAGCTTGTCATCACTTTCCTTTCCCTTCCCTTCATTACCTTTGTGAACTCTCTGTCCAGTGCTGAGATTTAACTATGGGTCACACTCTTTCTTTCCCTGCCCACTGCTCGAGCTATTCCAGAATCCAGAGTAACCCAAATGTTGCTTTACTCAGAGTCCCTCACACCTCGATGCCTTTGCTCTCAAGTGCTTAAAAAAAAAAACAACGCTTGAATTCACTTTTAGGTTACCCGGCAGTGGATATTCTGTTTGCTTGACATCACATTTGAACTTTTTAGATGTGAACATCCTTCTCTTATTGTCCAGATGGCCAAGAGTCGTGTATCTAGGGTTGGTCCTTTGAAAGGACATCTAAGTTTCCAATCTGTGAGGGTGTGAGTGTGTGTGCACACAAGAAGATCCAGGATTGTGTGCCCTAAGCTGGTAGAAGATGAGGAAATTTCTATGAATAATTAAATAGTCAATGATTTGATGACAATATATCACAAGTTTCATGAAACCGTGTCTTTAGAAAATTACCAAAAGTATTAGTGAGTTAAGACTGTCTTAAATCATAAGCAGCCATGTATATAGCCAGTTTTTTGTAGGCACTGACATTTCTAACAAGTAAATGGCATAGAACAACATGGATATTATAAATTAAAAAAAAATTATAATTACTCAAATAGCAAAGAATGGCTTTTTAAAAGTATCATTAGGATAAGTGAAGAAAATAATTGAAGAATGATATCTCTAGTTAACATTTTTACAACAGTTTTATTTTACTCTTTCTTCCTTGTCATGTTGTTAATTCCACACAAAATTTTCCATGGAAACATAACCCATGCAAACTAAAATGATTTTCTTTAAATGAAGACAACACAATTGAGTCCTTGATCCATGGTTTGTTTCTCGCCAAGAGAGAGACATTTGACCCCCAAAAAATATGAAAATAAAGAGCCAGGGCTAAGTTCTCTAATTCCAAGGAGAAGCTCAAAGGACACTTCCTTCCCCCCTTATCTTAAGAGTTGTGCATCTTGAAATAACTGCTTTCTATGCACCTAAGTGCCATTGCCTCTTAATAGTTTAAAAAAAAATTTTTTTAATTAAAAAAAATTCTTACCACCACGATGAGCTAAAGGTGTCCTCAGAAAATATGCAATAAAATTGAACCAGATTCAAGGCTGGGAGGGTGCATTTTGTGGGTGTTTTGTTTGGAGAAGGGCTGTGGGACAGAGTGATACAATCCGCAGGAGAGTGAAAAACGTGCAGTGTATACTATCCAAAACCAAGAATCCCGGAAGAACAAAACTTGACGTAAGGACACCTCACCTGTTAAACAAAAACACCAGCCATCTCAAGAAATTTAAACTGAGATACATGCAGATGAGTTCTTTAAAGGAATATTCTATTAATTCTTTAAAATGTACTTCTAGAAAAAAGGTTCTTGCCTACCTCACTTCATAAGTGCTTCTCTAAAAAGCCTGCATATTTGGAAATATAAATAGATATCCACCCAGTGAAATATGACTTAATTAGACCAATCTGTTTTCCCCTGTATGCTCAGTGTAAACTGCTTAAATGCACAACTCAGAGAGAAGATAAAAGGGAGCAATCCCAGACTTCCATTTTCTTACTCTCAGATAAACCTATTCAACGCCCACGAATTATAAGGGAAGTTTTAGACAGCTTTAAGCAAGCCCCACAGAATTATGGACTAATAGACCCAGAATGTACATTTTACTGCCTTCTATTTCCTAATGGCATTTTAAATTACAAAGTACCTTCTGCAGAGTTAAAAAGTCATCGTGTGAAAACCACACATTTCCTTTTTAGTTGCCCCCGCTCGAAAAAAGTTCTCCATTCACTGACTCCTGAATCTGATTTCATCAGTCTAAAATTTTGAACGTATGTTCAACGACACCGTATTTCCCTCTTAGAAAACCTGAGACAATGGCAGGAATTCATAGTAAGTTTTCCCATTCAACCAGACATTTCTTGAGGGAATTGCAAAGGCTCTGCAAAGAAACAGTCAATATGTATATGTCTCTCTGAAATTGGCAATTGTCTTTTATTTCTTCTAATATTCTAGCCAAAGATCTGAGCTTATTTTTTTCTGTCCATAGGCTACCCGCCCCCCCCCCTCAAAAAAAAGACTGTATTCGCTAATTATACATCCTGAAAAGAATTTGGTTCAGTGTAAGATGATCCTAGTGATATGCTAATCCCTTTTTCTGCTTGGTGCTGCCTGAAGCTTGTGTCTAACATTTTTTTTCAACTGTATGACAATAAAAGTTCTGGCAACAAAAGAAATAAATGGGCAGCTAAAGGAGGTATAGCTCAAACACATGGCAGGCCGCTCTCCCCTCTCCTTCTGGCTGCTCTTTTGTAGACTGCAGTTTGCTATCCTTAAGACAATAGCCGAAATCCAGCCACCTTAGCAACTTAGTATGACACCCAAGCCCTCTCTCTTCACGTTCATGAATAGTCAGCACCCAGCAGACAAAATAGAACTAATCTTTTTTGACAGAATTGTTCAATTTTAGAGGAAAAGCTTTTGAGTCTTCCACACATTTGCAGAATATGAGACAACAATAGCGGCAATCAAATTTTAAAAACAACAGTGGCCAAAGGGGCTGGAAAGAAGTCTCTTTGAGTTAAATAGCACATTCAGTCAGTCCCAGTGGTCATAAACTTGGGGGCAAACATTCATCTCAATACGTGAAAGAGAGAGATAAACACAGGGGATACCCCACAGCCCTGTTCTGGGCTTCAAGCAGCAATTCCTTCTGCTATGATACACATGCAATTTTTTTTTTTTTTTTCAATTTCCTTTGTACGTTTCTTTTGCAAAGACTTATACAAATATTTCTTCCTTTTCTTAAATAATTTTGTTTGGGGTCGAGGGTGGGGGGAAACTGACGAGTCTTGGTTTAAAACGCTTTTTATCCACCAGCCTTTTGTAGTCATTTGAAAGCAGTTTTACCATTTAGAAATCCTATAACGTATCAGTCACTCACAAGTCTAACATGTGCTAAAAATGAATCTTCTCTCCAGTCCTGCCCCCACCCCCATTTAATACAAGGCATCGCTATACCTTTGGAGACAATATGAACAAGACGAAAAATCTACCCAGTTCATGGCAAAAACAGAAGTTAGCAGCATGGTCCATGCAGCTGCAACATTGCATTTAAAATTCAGTTTCCTCATAGGAAGAGGGCTAATCCTGCCCCCGTAATTCCCTACAGCCAAAATGTGCCCCCTCCCCTAGTGACAGTGCAATGCAAAGACACTAGCACGCTTATCTTGCCTAACCAGATGGCCGACTTGGATCAATGCACACACGCCACGATCAATGGGAGAGATAAAGAATTAGGAAAACAGTGGTACATGCTCCCAGAAAGCTTGTACACTGCATAATTATTTTATGATTCTACACATGGCTACATGTGATACTGAAGTAGAGAAGGAAAGGATAATTAGAGTGCCAGGAAGAATTTTGTAGTAGACTACACTTTGTCTGTCAGCACTTCCCACTCTAGCAAACTCACTGCCCTTATCTGAAAGTGAATTTAGAAAACATGAGCAAAAAATGTCAGGGGAGGTATTTCCATTTTTGCCAGGTCCTGTCACTTCCCAAAGTTTAGTTCAAATCCCAAGGAGCCTTGCTGGGGTTTGGATATGCCTCTTGTCATTAGCCACCCCCTGGTTCCCCAGCCAAGGAAACCCACCAGATAATATTTGCGTGTGATGCAGGCTGTAACCAGGGAGAATTCGGACTCCAAGTGATTCCGTCAAGTTCATTCAGTAAAATGCAGGATGAGGCATTCCCTTAATTTCTGTTTCCTGATTGGCTAACCAAATCAGTGTTTTTGAGGAGGTTAGTTACAGATTTCAAACTAAGGGGGGAAAAATGGACTTACAGGTATTCAAGTCAAAAAGAAAGTATATGAGGGTCTGAAGTTGGCACATTGCCGTGTTATTCTGAATTCAGATGAAGATCATAAACCAGAACAATAAACTGCTACAATCCTCCACTGCGGCAGTATGTTAATCAGAAAAAAGAAAACGTTTCTTCAGCTCCTGGCAGCTCCTGGGTTTTTAATAAATGATTATATTATTATTGCAAATAACAATACTAAAAATCTTTTACCTTGTGCTATTCCAAAACTGTATTCTTTTATCACCTTGTGTAGGATGCAATTAAAAGTAGTATTAGGTTCTCCTTTGGATTTAATACTCAGCCTGCATGCTAATTAAAACATTCAATGAACTTTTTACACCATTTCTTATGTAAAGAGAGACGGGAACTGGAATCTTGAATTAGACACAGCTCTCCACCACTATCAACCTCAAAACCCCCGTGGGGGAGCCAGTCATTTTAAGTAGTCCATTACATTCAAAATAGAGTGAATATTCACAATCCAAATAATTAAAATTACTATAATTTAATTCCTAAGGATAACTAAAATATAGTCTGGATAAAAATTCAGAGGGGAAAAAAAAGAAGTGTTGACTATCGAGAAAGGCCATAGTCATCCCCTTTCTAAGTTATTTTTGTTAGGTTTGACATGATACTGGAGATTTTTACATTCAGTTGTTCTGTCTGATGCTTTCTGTAGAGTTGTTTTGTTATCTTTGCCCCAAACACTTCTCTCCTTGATCTTAGTGCACAGTGGAAAGCTATATACATAAGTAACACTTAGCTTGGCTGCCCATAATCAGATTTAGAGAAAGATCCTAGATTTGGGAATATGATACATATTTTGTCATCAAGTTTTAGTTCAAAACCCTTAAAAGGCACAGCTATCATTTTACTGTTTTAGGCTTATTTTCATTTTCTCTGAGACTCAGAAAGAGGAGTGCAAACATCCCATGCCCTTCCAGCAGTATAGCAGATTCACTGAAGGTTCCTTTTGCTACAGAGCAACAATTCCATAGTATCCTACTTTAGATCATGTAGCTGAGCTTGCAGGAAGTAAGGGAAACCTCTAGGTGGGGGCAAGGGGAGAAATCCATGAGTGGGAACTTGAGCATTTGAGTAGAAAGAGCATGTGAGGTTTCTCTGAGGGCAGGGCTGGCATGGTTCAACTCTGGTCTGGAGACAAGGGATGTGGCTGGACCTACATCCAAACATTAAGATGGAAAACCTGGAACAAAGCTGGTGTGCTCTCAACTCAGTAGTACCCCGGCTCCCTGTAAGAGCAAACCTGAATACTGTCTGTAGAAAAGCATCATCATGTAAGACCCCCAGTCCCAGGTTTTCACAGGATTTAGATTAATGAAATACAAACTTTTAATTGAAGATCACCAATGACACAAGAAAATAATCCTCTGTAAGTGAGAGTCAGTGGAAACAATCAACACCTTTAGATCTTGGAGGACTAAATGATCAGAATTTACCAGATACAGAATACAAAATAAACAAGTATATAGTGTTTTTAAAAAAATTAAAGTTGGAATCACTAAAGTGAGTCAACAATAAAAGACTATCAAAAATTATAAGGCAGGTTTGTAAAAGAACAAAATAGTACTTTTATTTCTTTATTTTTCAAGTTTGAGGAATAATTTATAGAAAGTGCATTGCATTCACTTAAAGTGTACAAATCAGTGAGTTTTGATATGTGTATATGTATGTGTGTGTGTGTTTATAGGGCTTCCCTGGTGGCTTAGATGGTAAAGAATCTGCCTACAATGCAGGCGACCCAGGTTCAATCCCTGATTTGGGAAGATCTGCTGGAGAAAGGAATGGCTATGAACTGCAGTATTCTTGCCTGGAGAATTCTATGGACAGAGGAGCCTGGCAGGCTACAGTCCATGGTGTCGCAAAGAGTCAGACACAACTGAGCGATTAGAGAACATGTGCGTGCACACACACACACACACACACACACATATGTGAAGCCATCACTGCAAGCAAGATACAGACAACTTCCATGAACCTCAAGTTATTCTTTGTGACCTTTTGGAGACGATCCCTTCTTCTACACCTGGCCCTGGGCAAATTATTGGAGACAACTACTGATGTGGTTTGTGTCACTAGGACATACTTCGCATTTTCTAGAATTTTATCTAAATAGAATCATACCTTATAAGCATTTTTGGATCTGACTTTTTGGACTTAGCATAAGAATTTTGAGGGCTTCCCTAATAGCTCAGTTGGTAAAGAATCCACCTGCAATGCAGGAGATCTGGGTTTGATCACTGGGTTGGGAAGATCCCCTGGAGAAGGGAATGGCTAGTTTTAGAAAAGGCAGAGGAACCAGAGATCAAATTGCCAACATCTGCTGGATCATAGGGAAAGCAAGAGAGTTCCAGAAAAACATCTATTTCTGCTTTATTGACTATACAAAAGCCTTTGACTGTTTGGATCACAGTAAACTCTGGAAAGTTCTGAAAGAGATGAGAATACCAGACCACCTGACCTGCCTCCTGAGAAATCTGCATGCAGATCAGGAAGCAACAGTTAGAACTGGACATGGAACAACAGACTGGTTCCAAATAGGAAAAGGAGTATGTCAAGGCTGCATATTGTCACCCTGCTTATTTAACTTACAAGCAGAATACATCATGAGAAACGCTGGGCTGGAAGAAGCACAAGCTGGAATCAAGATTGCCGGGAGAAATATCAATAACCTCAGATATGCAGATAACACCACTCTTATGGCAGAAAGTGAAGAGGAACTAAAAAGCCTCTTGATGAAAGTGAAAGAGGAGAGTGAAAAAGTTGGCTTAAAGTTCAACATTCAGAAAATGAAGATCATGGCATCCGGTCCCATCACTTCATGGGAAATAGATGGG
>NW_011494826.1:5641204-5648057 GCF_000754665.1 Bison bison bison | reverse complement strand
GCTTAAAGTTCAACATTCAGAAAATGAAGATCATGGCATCCGGTCCCATCACTTCATGGGAAATAGATGGGGAAACAGTGGAAACAGTGTCAGACTTTACTTTTTGGGGCTCCAAAATCACTGCAGATGGTGACTGCAGCCATGAAATTAAAAGACGCTTACTCCTTTGAAGGAAAGTTATGACTAACCTAGGGAGCATATTTAAAAGCAGAAACATTACTTTGCCAACAAAGGTCCATCTAGTCAAGGCTATGGTTTTTCCTGTGGTCATGTATGGATGTGAGAGTTGGACTATAAAGAAAGCCGAGCGCCGAAGAATTGATGCTTTTAAACTGTGGTGTTGAAGACTCTTGAGAGTCCCATGGACTGCAAGGAGATCCAACCAGTCCATTCTGAAGGAGATCAGTCCTGGGTGTTCTTTGGAAGGAATGATGCTAAAGCTGAAACTCCAGTACTTTGGCCACCTGATGCAAAGAGTTGACTCATTGGAAAAGACCCTGCTGCTGGGAGGGGTTGGAGGCAGGAGGAAAAGGGGACGACAGAGGATGAGATGGCTGGATGGCATCACTGACTTGATGGACGTGGGTTTGGGTGGACTCTGGGAATTGGTGATGGACAGGGAGGCCTGGCGTGCTGCGTGCGGTTCATGGGGTCGCAAAGAGTCTGACACGACTGAGCGACTGAACTGAACTGAACTGAACTGATGATAGGATAAAAGCCTGTGTTCCCCATAAGATATCCAATTATTCTAGCACTATTTTTATCAGGAAGACTTTATTAAAAAAAAAAAACTTTTTATATTGTATTAGAGTATAGTCAATCCCAGCACCATTTCTTCAAAAAGACTTTTCTTTTCCTTGTTGAATTTTTCTGGCACCTTTGTTGAAACATCAGTTATCTATATACACGTAGACATCTATTTCTGACTCTGTTCTATTGGTCTATCCTTTTATCAACAGTGAATTGATTTTTATAATTTTATAGGAATAAGGTAATGATATCTTCTCATTTTGTTCTTGAAAAAATTGCATTAGTTATTCCAAGGCACTTGCATTTTGTTACATATTTCAGTATCAGCTTGCCAACTTTTGGATTGAGATCCAACCAGTCCATTCTGAAGGAGATCAGCCCTGGGATTTCTTTGGAAGGAATGATGCTAAAGCTGAAACTCCAGTACTTTGGCCACCTCATGGGAAGAGTTGATTCATTGGAAAAGACTCTGATGCTGGGAGGGATTGGGGGCAAGAGGAGAAGGGGACAACAGAGGATTAGATGGCTGGATGGCATCAATGAATCGATGGACATGAGTCTCATTGAACTCCGGGAGTTGGTGATAGACAGGGAGGCCTGGCGTGCTTCGATTCATGGGGTCACAAAGAGTCAGACACGACTGAGCGACTGATCTGATCTGATCTGACTGAGATTTTGGTGTTTTCAGTTTTTAGTTTATTAATCAATTTGTGGATAACTGACTTCCTAAGAATACTGTCTTCCAATTCATGACAATAGAATGTTTCCACTAATTTAGGACTTAAATTTTTTTTTCCTGGTAATGTTTAGCAGTTTTTACTGTAGGGTTCTTGCATATAATTTCTTATGATTTTATTTGTAAGTAGGTTTTGTTTTTGGATACTGTCATAAATGGAATTTATTTTTTGAACTTAATTTTCCAATTGCTTGTGGCCAGTATATAGATGTATAACTGATTTTGTTATACCAACCTTGTAGCTTATGATCTTACTAAACTTACTTATTAGTTCTAGTAATTTTGTTTTAGGTTCATTAGCATTTTCTCTATAGTCATGTCTTCAGCAAATAAATGATTTCTTTTTCTCTCCAGTATTTATAACTTTTGTCTTACCTTATTGCAATGGCTAGGATCCCCTAGTACAATGCTGAATAGAGAGCAAGCATTGGTGCAATTTCCCAATCTTTTTCATATTTTGATGATAATTTTTAAATCATAAATTGATGTTAATCATGTCAAAAGTTTTTCTGACCCCATGGAAGTTATCATATAGTTGTTCTTTTTTATTGTATTAATATAGTGATTGTGCTTATATGATTGATTTTATATATTAAAACTACCTTCCAGTTAGTTCCAAGATAAACCCTCCTTGGTCAAAATGTATAAATTTTTAAAAATATTGTTGAATATTATTTGCTAATTTGTGTTAAGAATTGCCCTTTATGTTTAAGCAGGATCTTAATCTGTTATCTTCTCTTTTTAATTATTTTGGATCATCCTTGTCATCCTGTCATCTTTTGGTAGTAAGGATTTGATATCTGTATAGCAGTGTGCTCTCTAACCCTAGAGTCCCTCTTCTAATCAAGATAGTAGTTTGCATCTTTTTATATTAATAGGTTTAATTAACAAAAATGAGTTTATAACATATATCAATATTAAGAAAATAAAGTGTAAATATTCACAAATCAGTCTGGGACAGCCGTAGTTTGCATTATAATTTCATTTCTAATAGGATGCCCTATTTAAGCTGTGCCTGGGTGGGCACAATTAAGGTTTTCCCCGGTCCAGATGTCTTACTGTAACAAATCTGAATGAGGTGCT
The DNA here is from genome assembly GCF_000754665.1 of Bison bison bison. Lineage (NCBI taxonomy): Eukaryota > Metazoa > Chordata > Mammalia > Artiodactyla > Bovidae > Bison > Bison bison. The sequence continues at coordinate 5,645,488 of NW_011494826.1, read as the reverse complement.
TTTAAAATACACTTTTGGAAATTAGGGCTTCTCTGATAGCTCATTTGGTAAAGAATCCACCTGCAATGCAGGAGACCCCTGTTTGATTGCTGGGTCAGGAAGATCTGCTGGAGAAGGGATAGGCCACCCACTCCAGTATTCTTGTGCTTCCCTTGTGGCTCAGCCAGTAAAGAATCTGCATGCAATGCGGGAGACCTGGGTTTGATTCCTGGGTTGAGTAGATCCCCTGGAGAAGTGAAAGGTTACTGCAGTATTCTAGCCTAGAGAATTCCATGGACTGTGTATTCCATGGGGTCGCAAAGAATCAGACATGACTGAGCGACTTTCGCTTTACTTTACTTTGGAAATTATCTGAATTATACTATAGGGGAATTTATATATTCAGAATTACTCACTATTAACTTAGATGTACAATGGTCTTATTTCAATACAAGTTCTCCTTTCCTAGAGAGTGGATCTATAGCCACAGACAACTGAGTCTTGTTCTGATGTTTTTCTGCTTCTTTTCTGCTTTGTACTTTTCTATCCTATCTGAGACACTCTCTTCTTAGGTCCCATGCTGTCCTAGGTGAGCAGTGGACATCTTCTTGGGGTATAGTTGGGGTACTGCCTGTAGTTGTCCAGAGGTCACAGAGCTTCACTGACTCCCTTTGTGAACTGTGCTGTGTCCTTATAGTACAGAAGTTTGCTGCCCTAACAGCAAAAAATGCCCTCTATTACTGCTGGTCTTTCTATGCTTTCAGTGTCCTTTTGCCCTACACATTCCATACAACACCAGGCTTCTTTCTCTTAGCTTATCAACTCCACCCAAGGTTGAGCAGGAAGCAATGGAGGAAAGTTTTTAAGTCCATTTCAAACAGAACTATTATGAAAATCACTCTCCCCTCCAGAAAGCTAGAACAAAGTCTCACTGTGGTTTTTCATTTTCCACTTGAGAATGACCCCTTGGATGCCACAAAGGAACCAGGATCAAAGGTGTTACCCAGCAGTAAAATGCTACCCAATTCTCTACTAATGTTTTGTTAATAATGATTTTTATTACATTAATGCAAAAGGACAGCCAAAATTTATAAAAAATTCAATCACTTAGCCTTTACTCCCCTCATATCATATAGGAATATGGGGTAGACCAGTTGGTTATAACTAGGCTAGGTTGCTGCTACCACCCCTTCCCTTCTGGGAGTTTTAGGCAGTCCTGTGCTGTCTAATCCTTTTGCCTTCCCTGAACATTTACCAACAACTTCTGGAAAATACCTTGTCATACAACCATCCTTAAAGATATGGTCCTTAGAAGAACAATTCAGTTGGACATTTCTTAAATTCTTTCTAATACCCTAGATTTCTGAGCCTTTAATGGAGGACTCCTAAGAGACTCTTTCATTGTCTAGTTAGGGGTTGAACTCAACTCCATAATACAGATATATATATCCTAAACAAGCTCTGAATCTAGGGTCAGGGATGTGCCTTGAAGGTCCCAGAGTGACAAGTAACTACTAATTTTATGAAGTCTTATCTTTCTTTTAAAAGAATAGGTGTACTATTCTTTTAAGTGTACTCTAGATGTACTAAAATGCCATTTCCTATGAAGACTCAGAAAAATATAATGAAATGAGGAAAAAAGATTAGACTTATCGTTCAATAATTCTCAGTCTTATTGCCTGATTCTTTAAGTAGAAGACAGATCTATCATTGCTTTTTCTGGCATGGTCCCTGCTTGGAGGGGCCACAAGTTACATGAGCCTACCCCACGGCCACAACTCACGACCAGGGTAAAACATCTAATCAAGGGGAGCCAGTCAAATTTTCAATCTTGTGAATCTGAATCAAGAGCTGAAGAGAGTAGTTACCAGCACTGGAAGGTCATGCAGACACGGGTGTGATGGCCAGATTTTGCCACATGTGAGATGAATAGACACTGCCAGTCAAACAGTAAGGAGGAGCAGGCAAATGGAGAAGATGCCAGAGAAAAATAAAGACAAGAGATCCTGTAGCCCTAAGAAAGACAGAAAGACTTCATTCTTGAGGGTCCTTCCAGGAGCTAAGATACTACTTTCATTTTTAAATAATTTTTTATTTTAAAATAAAACAGTTTTATTTTCCATCCTTGGATTCTGTGAGAACTGGATCTTTACAACAGACTGCTCTTTTATTTGTACCAGCTTGAGTGGGCTTCCCTGATGGCTCAGACAGTAAAGAATCCACCAGCAATGTACGAGACCTGGGTTCGACCCCTGGGTTGGGAAGGTTCCCTGGAGAAAGAAATGGCTACCTAAGTCCAGTATTCTTGCCTGGAGAATTCCATGGACAGAGTCTGGCAAGGGATAGTCCATGGGAGTGCCAAAGAGTCTGACCCAACTGAGCCACTAACACTTTCAGTTTTTTTCTTCACTTTCAGTAAACTATGTTCTCATCTTGGAAATTCACTGCAGCATACTAAAGGCTCTGAGAAGTTGTGCAATAAGGAAATCTACCGAAGTCTACTTATGTTGGGTTTGGTGGAGGTGAGTAAGGCATACCCATTGAGGAAACCATCTGGTTTAGCGTAATGACTCTGCCACCCACCTGTTGGGTGACTTAGACAAAAATAATATTAGGATAATAGTAGCCCTATCTTACAGATTTATTGGGAAAATTAAATGAGGTATTAAATGAGGAATATAAAGCACTTAGCCAGCACATAAAAGCACTCAGTAAAAGCTGTTCTTATTAGGAACATAACTTTTTCTAAACTTTCTGAACTGAGCCTGTAAGTGCAATCACTATTAACATCTCTCAGAAAACAGTCTTTGGAGGATGTGAGGAAGAAAAAAGCTGTTTAAGAGAGGAAAGAAGCAAGAAATGCTGAAAGAGAAAAAAGTGAAATGGACAAAGGTAACTTTGCTTAGTTTATTATTCTGTTTAATTTAGCAGTGATAAATTTAGGCATAGGCCTCTCTTCAATCCTAGTAGAGTACAGGCTTATAGAAGGCATTTAACAGAAAGGCTTGCTCTTTAATTAAAAATACAAACTGCAAAAAAGAAAAAAATACAAATGGCAAGTTTAACTCTTTTGTATATGCTATCACCTTATGTTTCAGAGCAAGAAAAAATTTTTATCTAGAAAAAGTCCTAAAAAGTACTGATCACTATGGATTTCCCAGCAGCCTGAGAGTTCACTTTCAGGGTTACAGAAGCACTTCTAGTGTTCCCAGAGATGGCAAAGCCAAAGCACGTCCCCACAACCCTACTTTCTTCAGGCTTAGAACCTAAGGCCAAACTCCAGTGCTCGGATGAAAGCAAAATAAAATAACGACACCCTGATCGTTAGAAAACAAAGACTGAACAAGCAGAGACTTATCTGAGCTTTAGTGCAATTTTAACTGCTTTTGTGTTGTGACTCGACACAAGGGTGTGACTAGTGTTACCTCAGTCTTGTGTAAGAAACTGGCAGCATCCATTCAAAAGGAAAACGATAATTGCTCAGAAAAATAACATAAAAGGCCCTTCAGAGTACTGTTTCAGAAACACCCAAATTAAGAACATATAATTAGGGGTAAACAAGCCCAGCTCTGACTGAAGTTTGATAAACATCTTTAAGTCTCAAACCAGTCTTCAAGAGTTCAAGTTTCATTAAATCTGTCATTGCTTTTGTGGCCAGCACTTCTTCTTTGCTTTTCATAAGATAGACAGGCAGATAGACAGACTGATGCATGGAGAGGAATCTTCCAATGGCCATTCAAGTATGTTAATTTTTAAAATTTTCCTTATATTGTATGTGCTACACCATCCCTCACGACCAGCAGTTACAGGGAGGCAGACAGACATAAGGATTCAGGAATGAGTGGGGAAAGGGAAAACTGTACAGCCAAAGACAGTGTGCCCAGTGGTTAAGGCAGAGGTTCTAGAATCAGGGAGACCTGGACTCTCAATTATGGCCCCTCCACATAGTGACAATGTGACAGTAGGAAAAGCACTTACCTTCTTCAGTTGCAATTTACTGAAAGTAATGACATCTAAATTTTCAGGTGTTGTAAGGATTCAGTGAGCTGGCAGACATAAAACATTTAGCACAGTGCCTGGCACAGAGCCATAACAGCTAACATTCAGTGACCCTGTGTACCAGGCATTGTGCTAAATGCTTTAAATGTAATATTTCCCCAAGTCCTCAAAATAATTTTTTCAGGAGGGGATGCATTGACTAATTCCTCTTTATAGGTCAGAAGTTGGAACTTTAGAGACATTACATAATAAGTGTCATTACATAAGACATTACAAATAAGTGGCAGAACTAGGATCTGAGTCCGT
>NW_011494826.1:5638275-5641104 GCF_000754665.1 Bison bison bison | reverse complement strand
GTCTGGTTAACTCCAGACACCTTACTCCTGGCTGCTGCATATAAGGCAGTCAGATGGTGGTTACTGTTTTTACCAAGAAACCACTGTGTGTCTGGAGCATCACAAATTTCACAAATAACTCATTTAATATCTGTTACACTAAAAAGCCAGTGTTTCCTCTCATTCTACAGATAAGGAACTTAAGGTATCAAGAGATTAACTGTGACTGTCAGGTAGGGCTGGCTCCAGGGTCTTTGACCTGTGCAATTACACAGGACCTTGTGCTTAGACCCCGAGCTTGGTGTATTGCTTTGCTGTTGCCATCTTGAAATTCTTAAACCATATATATATTTCCTGTTGTTTTTTTTTTTTTTTGCATTGGGTTCTACCAGATCAACAGCCCGTCATGCCCTTCCTGCACTGCACTTGGCAGACTGTGGAATTCAAGCTGAAGTTAAGGGGCTCCTCCTTTCTCTGAAGCCAGCATTGGTAGCACCAGTGCCTTCAGGATCCTAAAAATAGAAGCCCGCCAATTAATGCTGCAAGTACTGCCTATGATGTGGCAGTCTTAGAAAATGAATGGAATGGTAATAGAGCTGAAGTAAGAAATTTAAAAATATGCATTTACACTGCATTCTTATAAGTACTCTTCAAAGGAAGGGAAACTTGTGCTCTGCCTTGAAAGTGTTCATGGCAGCAACACCATAGATTTATTATCAAAGAACAGATGTGAGATATAGCACATCTGTACACCACCCTACTCAGTAGAATTTTAGAGAAATGATGCCAAACATGTAAGAAAATATATGTTTATAATGGCACAGTGGCCAAGATGATGGCTTTGTTTAATGTGTGTTGTAGGGTAAGAAACTGCAACTGAGTTTATCTGGCATTGCTAGGGGAAGAGTACTTAATCACAATCAAACCTAAGCACAGAATAGCAGGCATACTTCCAAACAGAAGAAATGGTCAGAACACTTTCTCTCTGTCTTCATCTCTGGTCCTTTGTACAGTACTTTTTTTTTTTTTTTTTAACCTACAGCACTTAGCATTTTTTCTCACCTACTTTATGCAGGCTCTTTCCAAATGTCAGGAAAAAATGACTGCTGCCCACCCAGCTGGAATCATTGTAGTTAGCAACACAAAAGGAAAAGAGAACATCTCTCTCCCAAGTTTCTTATATCAAATCACAGGGAAAGGCTGTGATTGGCCCTACTTGGGGCAATATTTATGCATTAGACCAATCAATGTGAACAGAGGATTATAGATACTGTGATTGGTCAGTCCTTGGTCACATGCACTTCTGTGAACATTCTGATTGGCAGATAGATTGGCCATTTATTTATTGTTTTTCTGAAATTCAAATTTAGCTGGATGTTGTGTATTTTATCTGACAATTCTGACACCAGGACCACACAAGAGCTAGAAGGAGCAGTTTTCAAAAGAAGGAAGGGTTGTGGACTAATACTTCTTAAAGACAGAGTTAAATTCTATTGGTTTGATCCCCGGCTAGATCCCCTTTCCAAGTTTCCTGAGAAGATGCTGAGTTCTAGTTATAGCCCCATTTTTAGGGCCAAATCCTTCCTTTTTGAGTTAACACTTGATGCTCTAAATTGATTGCCACAACTGATTTCCCTGTCTGAAAGCTATTGAAAGTGAAAAGTGTTAGTTGCTCAGCCGTGTCCAACTCTTTGGGACCCCATGGACTATATCCCACCAGGGTCCTCTGTCCATGGAATTCTTAAAACTGTTAATTCCTTTCTCTGGTTAAATTAATATTAATGAATCCAACAAAGTCACAGTACTTATTACCATTTATGCATTTGGGTCTGTCATGTTAAAAGTTCAATATAACATTTTGGTTTTAAAATGCATGAAAGTCTAGTTATTTATTTTTAACAAACCAGGATATATATTTTTTAAATGTTGAACCAAAAAATATATTTTGCCAAAGGTTTATACAGCCAGATCTTGTTGCAGAAATCAATCTATTTAATTGAAAAATATTTAAGGGGACTCTAACCAATGGCCCAAATATTACTGCCAATATAGAATAAAATTAAATTACTGAGCAAAAGGAAAATTTGGATGGCCCTCTACGATATGTTAAAATGTAATTTAGCTTTGAAAACCAAGCTCAAGTATTGTGACCCTGAGGTATATTTAAAGAAGAAAAAAATTTCCCTTCTTTCCTCCCTAAGTCTTCTGGCAGTTCTTCTGCCCTCCCTTGGATTCTTATTCTCATGTAAAACATAAAGAAAATGTAGTAAAAAACATAAAACAGCACTGTCCGATTGCAGTATCATAGGAGCCAAATATGTAAATATGCCTATGTAATTTTCAAATAGGCACATTTAGAAACATGAAACAAGTGAAATCAATCTTACTAGTATATTTTATTTAACCTAATATATTCAAATTTTTATTGTTTTGACATGTAATCACCATTAAAAATTAATAAGGAGGCTCTATATTCTTTTTATGTTTATCAGATCAGATCAGATCAGTCGCTCAGTCGTGTCCGACTTTTTGCTACTCCATGAATCGCAGCACGCCAGGCCTCCCTGTCCATCACCAACTCCCTGAGTTCACTCAGACTCACGTCCATCGAGTCAGTGATGCCATCCAGCCATCTCATCCTCTGTCGTCCCCTTCTCCTCCTGCCCCCAGTCCCTCCCAGCATCAGAGTCTTTTCCAATGAGTCAGCTCTTCCCATGAGGTGGCCAAAGTACTGGAGTTTCAGCTTTAGCATCATTCCTTCCAAAGAAATCCCAGGGCTGATCTCCTTCAGAATGGACTGGTTGGATCTCCTTGCAGTCCAAGGGACTCTCAAGAGTCTTCTCCAACTGT
>NW_011494826.1:5628522-5638175 GCF_000754665.1 Bison bison bison | reverse complement strand
TTCAAAACCATCAATTCTTTGGCACTCAGCCTTCTTCACAGTCCAACTCTCACATCCATACATGACCACAGGAAAAACCATAGCCTTGACTAGACAGACCTTTGTTGGCAAAGTAATGTGTCTGCTTTTGAATATGCTATCTAGGTTGGTCATCACTTTCCTTCCAAGGAGTAAGTGTCTTTTAATTTCATGGCTGCAGTCACCATCTGTAGTGATTTTGGAGCCCAGAAAAATAAAGTCTGACACTGTTTCCACTGTTTCCCCATCTATTTCCTATGAAGTGGTGGGACCGGATGCCATGATCTTTGTTTTCTGAATGTTGAGCTTTAAGCCAACTTTTTCACTCTCCACTTTCACTTTCATCAAGAGGCTTTTGAGTTCATCTTCACTTTATGTTTATAGTACATCTCAATTTGACCCTAATTTAAGTGGGGATATTTGATCTGTATTTAGATTTTACAAAATTTACAGTTAGAAAAGTAGACTAACATACCCAAGTTGTTCCAAAAATAGTTGATAATTTTCCAATAAGTGAATTGAGTTTTGTTTCAGGATATGTATCAGTTAGGGTCCACTCAGGAGACAAAACTACATCAGTATTGGAACAGAGAGAATTTAATTCAAAGAATTGTTAGCTATACAAAATTTTAGCTTTTGCATAGGACAGGGAGGCCTGGCATGCTACAGTCTATGGGGCTGCAAAGAATATAACACAACTGAGTGACTGAACAACAACAACATACAAAATTATCAACTTGATAACGAAACAGTTTTTAAAGAAGGTAACTACATGCTCTCACAGACATAGCAACTGCAAGAAGCAGCTACCACTACTGCAAGGTCTGGGAAAACAAAAGGAAGAAATTGGAATTAATAAAACTTAGAAACTTAAAGGTGGAGTCCTGTGAAGATGAAATTCAGCCTTGGAGAAAGGAATAGTGCTTGCTTAGTACTATGTCAGCATTAAAGATTTCTAATGAGCCAGAGTAAAACTTTTATATACACATCTAAACATTTCAATACCAAAGCTAGTACATTCTTATAGGGCTGCTGAATGAGTCTACACTCTTCTTAGACATAAAATTAACAGTATTAAAATTGATGAAGAGAAGGATTACATGGGTCACAAAAGCTGTGACTTTTAAAATTTTTATGGTAGGAGGAGATACCAAAAAAAAAAATGTTTTTTTTTCAACTTTGAACATTGACAAATGATCATCCAAGCCAAGTATCAGCAAAATATGGCCCATGGGTCAAATCTAGCCTGCTTCTTGCTTTGTACGTTTTTATTTATTAAATTTTTATAAAGTTTAATTGGAATACAACCATGCTCATTTCAGAGAAGGCAATGGCAAACCACTCCAGTACCCTTGCCTGGAAAATCCCATGGACAGAGGAGCCTGGTAGGCTGCAGTCCATGGGGTCACAAAGAGTTGGACACAACTGAGCGACTTCACTTTCACTTTTCACTTTCATGCATTGGAGAAGGAAACAGCAACCCACTCCAGTGTTCTTGCCTGGAGAATCTCAGGGACGGGGGAGCCTGGTGGGTTGCCATCTATCGGGTCCCACAGAGTCGGACACAACTGAAGTAACTTAGCAGCAGCAGCAGCAGTAGCAGCATGCTCATTTATCTATGTATTGTCTAAGGTTGCTTTTCCACAATGACACAGTTGAGTAGTTATAACAGAGCTCATATGGCTTCAGATCAGATCAGATCAGATCAGTCGCTCAGTCGTGTCCGACTCTTTGCGACCCCATGAATCACAGTATGCCAGGCCTCCCTGTCATCACCAACTCCCTGAGTTCACTGAGACTCACATCCATCGAGTCAGTGATGCCATCCAGCCATCTCATCCTCTGTCGTCCCCTTCTCCTCCTGCCCCCAGTCCCTCCCAGCATCCAGAGTCTTTTCCAACGAGTCAACTCTTCCCATGAGGTGGCCAAAGTACTGGAGTTTCAGCTTTAGCATCATTCCTTCCAAAGAAATCCCAGGGCTGATCTCCTTCAGAATGGACTGGTTGGATCTCCTTGCAGTCCAAGGGACTCTCAAGAGTCTTCTCCAACACCACAGTTCAAAACCATCAATTCTTTGGCACTCAGCCTTCTTCACAGTCCAACTCTCACATCCATACATGACCACAGGAAAAACCATAGCCTTGACTAGACAGACCTTTGTTGGCAAAGTAATGTGTCTGCTTTTGAATATGCTATCTAGGTTGGTCATCACTTTCCTTCCAAGGAGTAAGCGTCTTTTAATTTCATGGCTGCAGTCACCATCTGCAGTGATTTTGGAGCCCAGAAAAATAAAGTCTGACACTGTTTCCACTGTTTCCCCATCTATTTCCCATGAAGTGATGGGACCGGATGCCATGATCTTAGTTTTCTGAATGTTGAGCTTTAAGGCAACTTTTTGACTCTCCTCTTTCACTTTCATCAAGAGGCTTTTTAGTTCCTCTTCACTTTCTGCCATAAGGGTGGTGTCATCTGCATATCTGAGGTTATTGATATTTCTCCCGGCAATCAAAGTCTAAAATATATACTGTTTTGCTTTTACAAAAAAGTTTGCAGAACCTTGACATAAATTTTTGCTGAGACAAATGTTTTGCTCATTTAAACATGACACTAATAGCAAAGCATTTCCTAGTGTGCCAGGCTATACATATTCCTATATTGCATAGCTAACTTTTGGCATACTGACATCTGTTTCTTAAAATTGGCTTACTTTAAGCTTTCCCAACACCAACAAGCAAATCAAAAATAGCCTGACTGATGGTATTCCCTCCTCTATATTTCTAAATTTTGTTGTACTTATTTTTTCATGGAATATAATCTAAATTTAAGACTAGTGTATAATCCACATATTCCATTAACTCATATTAAAGGGTATGAGTTAAACTCCCTCATAATATTAAATAATATAATATTTAGGATAATATTAAACTCCCTCATAATAAACAAACTATTCAGTCAGTACAAGAAACAGAAATAAAAACTCAACACTCATATCGTGGGATAAAATACATCTTGCTGCTGCTGCTAAGTCACTTCAGTCTTGTCCGACTCTGTGCGACCCCATAGATGGCAGCCCACCAGGCTCCCCAGTCCCTGGGATTCTCCAGGCAAGAAGACTGGAGTGGGTTGCCATTTCCTTCTTCAGTGCGTGAAAGTGAAAAGTGAAAGTGAAGTCGCTCAGTCGTGTCCGACTCTTAGTGACCCCATGGACTGCGGCCCACCAGGCTCCTCCATCCATGGGATTTTCCAGGCAAGGGTACTGGAGTGGGGTGCCATTGCCTTCTCTGAAAATATATCTTATTCATTGTCAAAGTCAGTTGCACTATGAAATTATATTTATTTTTCTATTCATTGCATTAAAATTGCATAAAGTGTCAGAATCTTTCCAAATATTTTTTGATAACATAATTTTCCCAGAAATGGGAAAATGAATATTTTTACAGTTATTTTAAAGCTGCAGGAGGAGAAGGGGACGACAGAGGATGAGATGGCTGGATGGCATCACTGACTCGATGGATGTGAGTCTGAGTGAACTCCAGGAGTTGGTGATGGACAGGGAGGCCTGGCATGCTGCGATTCATGGGGTCACAAAGAGTCAGACACCACTGAGCAACTGAACTAAACTGAAGTTTAAAAAATTTTTCGAGGTTTTATTTAGGCTCCCATGCAGAAAGTTTAGTATTTTAGTACTTAGTACTAAACTTTAGTACTTAGACAAAAGCTGTGACTCTTAAAGAAAGGAAAAAAATCTAGACTTCTCTCTTTGACTTCTTAATAATGGCTTTCATACTGGCCTTCATCATGTGGGCATTACTCCCCTTCATGTATCTAAAATCATAGCTAGACACACAAATAAACAAGAAGAAAACATTCACTTATGTTACTTTAAATGTAACTAGCTCTGAAATTTGGGCATGTTCCCTTAAATAAAAAGCTTACCATTATGGGAATAATGAGCAGTAAACCTGCCTGATCTTTGCCCCTAAAGGGACAGATTATTTTTATTCTATTGGACTGTAAGTAAATTTGCTTTTTGTGCTGGAAAATGACACAATCTTTGTTTTCTGAGGCTGTTTGCTATACAAGAACTCTTGAAAAGGTATTTGGAACAAAGAAATATTCAGTACACTAAGGAATAGGGCATAGAGAAATTGACTAGTAAAAGCAATAAGGTAGAGGTAATAAAATTATATATAATACTTTGTTTCCTACCAACTCAGAGTGTGCATTTTTGTATGACTATAAAACATGCAGAAATTGATGGTATATTTGACTACAAAGAAAACTTAAAAAAAATTTTTTTTCAAGGGAGAATACTCAGAAATCACAAAATTAGAAGCAAGTAAAAACTAATGCCCAAAACATCTTTACATTTTGGAAGTTAAGAAATGCTCTCCTAAATAACCTCTCAGAGAGAAAGTTTTAAACTGAAATTACATATTATCTAGAAAGCATGAAAAGGTGAGCATTTAACATTAAATTCTTAATATTAAAAAAACTGAACTTATGTTCAGAGAACAATGTATAGCCTCAAATTCTTTGATGTTTGAAGAAATTTGAAAATAAAGTAATTTAGACTTACTGTTAGGGCTGAATTATGTCTACCCCAAATTCATATGTCAAAATCCTAATACCTAGCATCACCAAAAGTAAGTGTATTTGATTATAGGGCCTTTAAAGAGCTAATTTAGGTAAAATGGGGTCATACAGGTGGTCTCTGATTCAATATGACTGGGTCTCTGATTCAATCTCTTCCTTATAAGAAGAGATTGGGACACAGACAAGACACCGACAGAGAAACAGTCATGTAAGAACACAGGGATAATAAAGTTATCTGCAAGTCAAGGAGGGAGGTGTCAGAAGAACCCAGACCTGCCCACACCTTGATCTTGGACTTCTAGCCTCCAGAATTGTGAGATAAATTTCTGCTGTTTAAACCACCCACTCCAAGGTAGTTTGTTATGGTAGTCTAAGAAAATTAATACATCCATCTTAAGAATTAGTAAAAGGATACTTAGATAAACTGAAGAGAGTATACAGTGGGAATTAATAAAAACAAAAGATAGTTAATAAAATAGGAAACACAAAAATGAAAGAAGGAAAAAACAATAACAAAAAAGATGTTATAAAAACAATAATAAATTGCTATTAGACTGAATAGGGAAAAAGAATTAGAACTGGGAAGCCCACATGATACTAAAGCATGTTTATTAATTTTGTTAGTTGTGGTGATGGCGAGTTATATTTAAAATCTCCTTATTTGTTAAACAGGAAGACTGAGATATTTGTGAGTGACATTATTAGTGTTTGAAATTAAATTTTAAGTACTCCAGAATTTTCTTAAAAAGATATCTATGTGTGATGGGGGAGCCTATATAGAGAAAATAAAATTTACAAAACTTTGGAAGCTTAAATGAGTACACTGGGATTCAATAGGTTATCCTCTTCACTTTGGTATAGATTTAAAAATATTCCTTATTAAGATTTTTTAAAATATTAAATGTATTAGTTCAGACTTTCAGGTGAAGAAAAAATATTTCTGCTCATGGTTTGGTATGAACGGACATTGTTCAGGTTTGCAAGTTTGAGCATCATTGTTCTTTAGAAATTCAGATCTGATATCTCAACTGGAAGGAATAGATATTTGGGAATTCTGTTTAACCTTACTTAATATGTATATATATATGTAGGTTTTTGAAAATGGTAAGGAAAATCATAGGGTAAAACAGATTTGGAGAAGCTGTTGTGAGAGGAAATATTTCTGAAAAGCCAAAAAAAGAAATAAAACTGCTGTAAGTTTGTTCTTTCTAAGGTGTTGCCTAAGAATAACTGAGACCTTCAGAGTCCCTGGAGAAGTGGATGGCTGTCCACTCGAATATTCTTGCCTGGAGAATTCCGTGGACAGAGGAGCCTGGCGGGCTACAGTCCATGGGGTTGCAGAGTCTGACACAGCTGAGTGACTAACACACTCTTCAGAGTCCCGGAGAAGGAATAAGGGTCTCCATGGACATGGTTCTGCATGTCCAAAGGGCAGCTTAGTGAAAAAGGGGGGAGAAAAAAGGAATCATGAGTATTTTTTAAAATTTTATTTATTTTGGCTCTGTTGGATCTTCATTGTGGTACGCGGCCTTAGTTAGCCCACCACATGTGGGATCTTAATTCCCCAACCAAGAATCAAACCCATGCCCCTGCATTGGAAAGCAGATTCCTAATCACTGGACTACCATGGAAGTCCTCAAGAGCATTTTTAAAGTTGCATTCTCTCTAGTAGACTAGATGTCCAAATCCTGCAAGGAGATGCCCTTAGTTCTCCCTGAACTGGGAGACTGTCAATTCTAGCTTCACATTTTCCTTAGGCATGACTAGCTTGTCACACTTGCTCTGTACCTGTCCTGCCCACTAGAGTGTAAGAGTCCTGAGGACAGGGACTGTCTCTGCAGAATCACTGAGCAACCCCCCACCCCGCCACAGTGCCTGGTGCACAGTAAGTGCTCAATAAATATTATTTAACGAATTTATTATCCTTTTTGTTATAAAATTACTTCCCAATCTCTTCTACCCTATTGTATATGATAAAAGTTTGGTTTTATTGATAAATGGAAAAATAAAGCCTTTAGAACTCCTGAAGATTAAATACAAAAATCCCCACAGCAATTTTTTCATTCTTACGAGACTGTATGGATGTGAAGGACATTTGTAATGCCTAATAATGCTCTAGGAAGTTAGCCAAGAACTCCACCATTGCCCAGGAGTTTCAAAACCTTGAGAACTTTTCTCCTGGTGTGTTTAAGAGTATTCAAACTCACTCTGCATGAGCAATGCACTGGCTTATGCTGACATTTTTGTCTCCCCTCGGCTCCCCCTAGTCACACTGTGGTTTCTTTTCAGGGTCACACGCGATTCCAGCAGCTTTTTTGGTGTGAGGAAGATAGCCCTACATGCTTCGCTCAGCTCTCACGGCTCTAATAAGAGACAATCCCTACAGCCGAATACAGTTGCTCAGCAGGATAAAAGCTAGTTTCTATAAGGTAATATTTCTCTCTTGAGAAAGTATAGTTTGTAAGTCTGGCACTATCAAATTTCCAGGTCATCTCTGCTTGCTGGGAAAAAGAATCCTTATGAAGAGAGTTGTTCCCTAGAGGGAGAAGAAGGCAATGATCACCACCTGAATTGACCCCGTGTCCGGCGAGGCTGACTACAGTGGCCCCAGGGAGGCTGCCGAGTTGTCGGGCAGAGGAGGTTTGGGAGACCACAGAAGGGAAGAAGATCTCTTAAATGGGGTGACTTTCCTGGCCCTTCTCTAAAGCTTTCACAAACTGGCCAGCATGGTCATCAACCACGCTCTGATCATTTTCAAGTTGCCAAAGTAGCTCACCGGATTAACAGGACTTTGCACATGCACGGAATCATTTAATGCCATTGTCAAGGACACAGGAAAGACATCTGATAGCCCTGCAAGTGAGCAAATAACAACAACATAAAACCATCACTAGCACCAAACAGGGAAAACACTTCATGGGAGAACTCACGTCCTCCTGTAGCCCTGCCCTACACTCCCTCCAAAGAAACTCTGCTTTCCCATCCCAACTTTACCGGGTCCCCACTTCAGATACTGGCTCCCCACATCAGAACCAGAGGAGAGGACCCTTAGCTGTGCTAAGGGAGTGTCCATGTCTCCTCAACACAAACCCTTTCCTCTTAAAGTACATACGCGTGCATCTCATTGCATGTCTAGCCTCACCCCAGTCAGAAGAACAACTTCTTTTTGATCTTTGGAGTTTATCTTGATTTTTAAAATCTAGGTGGACCTAGTAAAGGGGGAAAGATCACTTGGTATAGAATCTTATCCTGAATAGCTGATTCGGGTTGAGGTTTTACAACATCGTTATTTGGTCATATTTACCAAATGTCTTTACCTGCTCTATTATCTGCCTTTTCAGATGTGTGCTGTTTTTGATGTTTAATTGCTCTTATTTACCAAACGTCTTATTCATTATATTATCTGGTTTTTCAGATGTGCTGTCTTTTTCGTTTCACTGCTAAGAGAGCCTAACCTAACAAAATCGGTGACTTGCTTAATAATTCAAGAACTGGGAAGCACCCTATGCAGGTTGAGCTGGCTGATTCCATGGCAGTCACTGGTGTTTCTGTAAGTCTTGATTCTTACAATCAGTGCTTTTTAGAACTTAAAGAATTTACCTTCAAAAGGAAATTTTAGATGCTGACAATTTATTTGATAAGGATCAAATATTTATTATATCAAATGCTTTCAAATATTCAAAAGGACTGTTTCAATAGTCCTCCCATCATCTTCTAAAATTAAACAAGCAAACAAATAAATCTTTGGAATCTTTTGTAATTTCAAGAAGTTATGTTAGTGCTTCAAGTTCTGACAATACCCATGTAGACAAATATATTCTAATATGTCTATGGGAGGAAGTAACAGTGGAAAATATTTCCAAAAAGTATAAAGTCAATGATTGAGTGCAATATACTCCCAATATACTCAATGGGAACAATATATAATACTTTAGATGTTTACATTTGGCTTTTTTTTTTCATTTATATAGTGGACAGAAAAATATTTTGCCTTTTCTATTCTATTCTAAGAGAGTCCACACTATTTTACTTGTGGCCAAGCACAGAATTAGCTAGAACTCTGTCAGATGGGAGAAGGCAATGGCACCCCACTCCAGTACTCTTGCCTAGAAAATCCATGAATGGAGGAGCCTGGTAGGCTGCAGTCCATGGGGTCGCTAAGAGTTGGACACGACTGAGCGACTTCACTTTCACTTTTCTCTTTTATGCATTGGAGAAGGAAATGGCAACCCACTCTAGTATTCTTGCCTGGAGAATCCCAGGGACGGCAGAGCCTGGTGGGTGCCATCTATGGGATTTCACAGAGTCGGACACGACTGAAGCGACTTAGCTTAGCTTAACTATCAGATCAGATCAGATCAGATCAGTCGCTCAGTTGTGTCCAACTCTTTTCGACCCCATGAATCGCAGCATGCCAGGCCTCCCTGTCCATCACCAACTCCTGGAGTTCACCCAGACTCACGTCCATCGAATCAGTGATGCCATTCAGCCATCTCATCCTCTGTCGTCCCCTTTTCCTCCTGCCCCCAATCCCTCCCAGCATCAGAGTCTTTTCCAATGAGTCAACTCTTAGCATGAGGTGGCCAGAGTATTGGAGTTTCAGCTTTAGCATCATTCCTTCCAAAGGAATCCCAGGGCTGATCTCCTTCAGAATGGACTGGTTGGATCTCCTAGCAGTCCATGGGACTCTCAAGAGTCCTCTCCAACACCACAGTTCAAAAGCATCAATTCTTTGGCACTCAGCCTTCTTCACAGTCCAACTCTCACATCCATACATGACCACAGGAAAAACCATAGCCTTGACTAAACGGACCTTTGTTGGCAAAGTAATGTCTCTGCTTTTGAATATGCTATCTAGGTTGGTCATCACTTTCCTTCCAAGGAGTAAGCGTCTTTTAATTTCATGACTGCAGTCACCATCTGCAGTGATTTTGGAGCCCCCCCAAATAAAGTCTGACACTGTTTCCACTGTTTCCCGATCTATTTCCCATGAAGTGATGGGACCTGATGCCATGATCTTCGTTTTCTGAATGTTGAGC
>NW_011494826.1:5627080-5628382 GCF_000754665.1 Bison bison bison | reverse complement strand
TCACTCTCCACTTTCACTTTCATCAAGAGGCTTTTTAGTTCCTCTTCACTTTCTGCCATAAGGGTGGTGTCATCTGCATATCTGAGGTTATTGATATTTCTCCCGGCAATCTTGATTCCAGCTTGTGTTTCTTCCAGTCCAGCGTTTCTCATGATGTACTCTGCATATAAGTTAAATAAACAGGGTGACAACATACAGCCTTGACATACTCCTTTTCCTATTTGGAACCAGTCTGTTGTTCCATGTCCAGTTCTAACTGTTGCTTCCTGACCTGCATACAGATTTCTCAAGAGGCAGATCAGGTGGTCTGGCATTCCCATCTCTTTCAGAATTTTCCACAGTTTCTTGTGATTCACACAGTCAAAGGCTTTGGCATAGTCAATAAAGCAGAAATGTTTTTCTGGAACACTCTTGCTTTTTCCATGATCCAGCAGATGTTGGCAATTTGATCTCTGGTTCCTTTGCCTTTTCTAAAACCAGCTTGAACATCAGGAAGTTCACGGTTCACATATTGCTGAAGCCTGGCTTGGAGAATTTTGAGCATTACTTTAGCGTGTGAGATGAGTGCAACTGTGCAGTAGTTTGAGCATTCTTTGGCATTGCCTTTCTTGGGGATTGAAAAAGAAAAAGTCCTGTGGCCACAGGACTGGAAAACTGACCTTTTACAGTCTGGTGGCCACTGCTGAGTTTTCCAAATTTGCTGGCATATTGAGTGCAGCACTTTCACAGCATCATCTTTCAGGATTTGGAATAGCTCAACTGGAATTCCATCGCCTCCACTAGCTTTGTTCGTAGTGATGCTTTCTAAGGCCCACTTGACTTCACATTCCAGGATGTCTGGCTCTAGGTCAGTGATCACACCATCGTGATTATCTGGGTCGTGAAGATCTTTTTTGTACAGTTCTTCTGTCTATTCTTGCCATCTCTTCTTAATATCTTCTGCTTCTGTTAGGTCCATACCATTTCTGTCCTTTATCGAGCCCATCTTTGCATGAAATGTTCCTTTGGTATCTCTGATTTTCTTGAAGAGATCCCTAGTTTTTCCCATTCTGTTGTTTTCCTCTATTTCTTTGCATTGATCGCTGAGGAAGGCTTTCTTATCTCTTCTTGCTATTCTTTGGAACCCTGCATTCAGATGTTTATATCTTTCCTTTTCTCCTTTGCTTTTCGCTTCTTTTCATAGCTATTTGTAAGGCCTCCCCAGACAGCCATTTTGCTTTTTTGCATTTCTTTTCCATGGGGATGGTCTTGATCCCTGTCTCTTGTACAATGTCACGAACCTCATTCCATAGTTCATCAGGC
>NW_011494826.1:5625754-5626980 GCF_000754665.1 Bison bison bison | reverse complement strand
CATTCCATAGTTCATCAGGCACTCTATCTATCAGATCTAGGCCCTTAAATCTATTTCTCACTTCCACTGTATAATCATAAAGGATTTGATTTAGGTCATACCTGAATGGTCTACTGGTTTTCCCTACTTTCTTCAATTTAAGTCTGAATTTGGCAATAAGGAGTTCATGGTCTGAGCCACAGTCAGCTCCTGGTCATGTTTTCACTGACTGTATAGAGCTTCTCCATCTTTGGCTGCAAAGAATATAATCAGTCTGATTTCAGTGTTGACCATCTGGTGATGTCCATGTGTAGAGTCTTCTCTTGTGTTGTTGGAAGAGGGTGTTTGTTATGACCAGTGCATTTTCTTGGCAAAACTCTATTAGTCTTTGCCCTGCTTCATTCCGTATTCCAAGGCCACATTTGCCTGTTACTCCAGGTGTTTCTTGACTTCCTACTTTTGCATTCCAGTCCCCTATAATGAAAAAGACATCTTTTTTGGGTGTTAGTTCTAAAAGGTCTTGTAGGTCTTCATAGAACCATTCAACTTCAGCTTCTTCAGCATTACTGGTTGGGGCATAGACTTGGATTACTGTGATATTGAATGGTTTGCCTTGGAAATGAACAGAGATCATTCTGTCGTTTTTGAGATTGCATCCAAGTACTGCATTTCAGACTCTTTTGTTGACCATGGTGGCCACTCCATTTCTTCTGAGGGATTCCTGCCCATAGTAGTAGATATAATGGTAAACTGAGTTAAATTCACCCATTCCAGTCCATTTCAGTTCGCTGATTCGTAGAATGTCAACATTCACTCTTGCCATCTCTTGTTTGACCACTTCCAATTTGCCTTGATTCATGGACCTGACATTCCAGGTTCCTATGCAATATTGCTCTTTACAGCATCGGACCTTGCTTCTATCACCAGTCACATCCACAGCTGGGTATTCTTTTTGCTTTGGCTCCATCCCTTCATTCTTTCTGGAGTTATTTCTCCATTGATCTCCAGATGCATATTGGGCACCTACTGACCTGGGGAGTTTCTCTTTCAGTATCCTATCATTTTGCCTTTTCATACTGTTCATGGGGTTCTCAAGGCAAGAATACTGAAGTGGTTTGCCATTCCCTTCTCCAGTGGACCACATTCTGTCAGATCTCTCCACCATGACCCACCCGTCTTGGGTGGCCCCACAGGCATGGCTTAGTTTCATTGAGTTAGACAAGGCTGTGGTCCTAGTGTGATTAGAT
>NW_011494826.1:5624144-5625654 GCF_000754665.1 Bison bison bison | reverse complement strand
CTTGGGCGTGGGGTATCTCTTCACGGCTGCTCCAGCAAAGCGCAGCCATTGCTCCTTACCTTGGACGAGGGGTATCTCCTCACCGCCGCCCTTCCTGACCTTCAACGTGGGATAGCTCCTCTAGGCCCTCCTCTACTAATACTAATTAGTTAGAACTCTGTACTTCCCTGGTGGCTCAGATGCTAAAGAATCTGCCTGAAATGCATAAGACTCAGGTTTGATCCTTGGAACAGGAAGATCCCCTGGAGAAGGAAATGATAACCCATTCCAGTATTTTTACTGGGAGAATTCCATGGACAGAGGAGTCTGGTGGGCTACATACAGTCCATTGGGTTGCAAAAGTCAGATATGGCTGAGTGACTAACATTTTCACTTTCACTGTACCAATACACTTCACTATACAGATTGAGAGATGCTATGAGACAAATCACATCCAACAAAAAAATTATAGCCATGTAGAGAAAAAGTCTTAAATAGCAGAGTGCATGCCTATCTATTTGGTTTCCTCCTAAGGCTTTTACTTCCATTATGCACTAGACTCTTTTGGCCGACTATATTATCATTTGAGTTTTAATCAATATTTATAAACTATATAGTTTATATTATATAATGTATATATCATATGTATGTAAAATACTGTGTATATGTTAATATATATATAAAATATACCTAAAATGAATAAATGTATATATGTAAAAAGCTGTTTGTATATATTAATATATAAAAAATATACCTAAAATGAATTTACAGGTCCTTACAAATCCTTTAGTCACCTTTCATGAACTCTCAACCATTTGCTGTGTGAATGTGTTTAATTATCAAAGAAATCTTTCAGATTTCTCTGTCTCAAAGCTATTAAAGAACTAACTGCTTTGGAATGACCATCATCAAAAACTCTACAAACAGTGAATGCTGGAGAAGGTGTGGAGAAAAGGGAACCCTCTTGCATTGCTGGTGGGAATACAGCCACTATGGAAGACTGTATGGAGATTCCTTAAAAAACTAGGAATAAAACCCACATATTGACTATGCCAAAGCCTTTGACTGTGTGGATCACAGTAAACTGTGGAAAAATCTGAAAGAGATGGGAATACCAGACCACCTGACCTGCATCTTGATAAACCTATATGCAGATCAGGAAGCAACAGTTAGAACTAGACATGGAACAACAGACTGGTTCCAAATAGGAAAAGGAGTATGTCAAGGCTGTATGTTGTCACCCTGCTTGTGTAACTTATATGCAGAGTACATCATGAGAAATGCTGGGCTGGAAGAAACACAAGCTGGAATCAAGATTGCCGGGAGAAATATCAATAACCTCAGATATGCAGATATGCACCACTCTTATGGCAGAAAGTGAAGAGGAACTAAAAAGCCTCTTGATGAAAGTGAAAGAGGAGAGTGAAAAAGTTGGCTTAAAGCTCAACATTCAGAAAACTAAGATCATGGCATCTGGTCCCATCACTTCATGGCAAATAGATGGGGAAACAGTGCAAACAGTGTCAGGCTT
>NW_011494826.1:5527907-5623744 GCF_000754665.1 Bison bison bison | reverse complement strand
CAGGGATGTGAGAGTTGGACTGTGAAGAAGGCTGAGCGCCGAAGAATTGATGCTTTTGAACTGTGGTGTTGGAGAAGACTCTTGAGAGTCCCTTGGACTGCAAGGAGATCCAACCAGTCCATCGTAAAGGAGATCAGTCCTGGGTGTTCTTTGGAAGGACTGATGCTGAAGCTGAAACTCCAATACTCTGGCTACCTCATGCGAAGAGTTGACTCAGTGGAAAAGACCCTGATGCTAGGAGGGATTAGGGGCAGGAGAAGAAGGGGACGACAGAGGATGAGATGGCTGGATGGCATCACTGACTCGATGGACATGAGTTTGGGTAAACTCCGGGAGTTAGTGATGGACAAGGAGGCCTGGTGTGCTGTGATTCGTGGGGTTGCAAAAAGTTGGACACGACTGAGCGACTGAACTGAACTGATGACCCTGAGGAAACCAAAATTGAAAAATACACATGTAACCCAATGTTCATTGCAGTACTGTTTACAATAGCTAGAACATGGAACCAACCTAAATGTCCATCAATAGATGAATGGATAAAGAAGATATGGTACATATATACAATGGAATACTACTCAGAATGCATTTGAGTCAGTTCTAATGAGGTAGATGAACTTACAGCCTATTACACAGAGTAAAGTAAATCAAAAAGAGAAGGATAAGGATAAATATAGTATACTAATGCATACAGTATATATATACTATATAGTATATATATGTATAGAGTATATATATAGAGTATACTATATACTCTCTCTATATAGAGAGTATATATATACTCTCTCTCTTTCTATATATATATATATATATACACTCTCTATATATACTCTCTCTATATATATACTCTCTATATATACTCTCTCTATATATATATACTCTATATACCATATATATATATATGCTATATATATACTATATACTGTATAGTATATATAGAGAGAGTACATATATACTCTCTATATACTCTATACTATACTATTCTTTATATATTCTATATATATATTCTCTCTCTCTCTCTATATATATATATAGTTAGTATAGTATATATATATACTATATATATACACTATATATACCTATGCTATATATATACACTATATACTATATACTATATATATATAGAGAGAGTATATATAGTGTATATATATATACTCTCTCTATATATATATAAATACATATACAAAATATATATACTAAATATACTATATATATAGTATATATATACTATATACTATATACTATATTTAGAGAGAGTATATATATACTCTCTCTATATATATATACTCTGTATATATACTCTGTCTATATATACTATATACTATACAATATATATATACTAATGCATATAGTATACTATATTTATCCTTCTCTTTTTGATTTACTTTACTCTGTGTAATAGGCTGTAGGTTCATCTACCTCATTAGAACTGACTCAAATGCATTCTGAGTAGTATTCCACTGTGTATATGTACCATATCTTCTTTATCCATTCATCTGTTGATGGACATTTAGGTTGGTTCCATGTTCTAGCTATGGTAAACAGTAAATCAAAAAGAGAAGGATAAATATAGTATACTAATGCATATATTGGAGAAGGCAATGGCACCCCACTCTAGTACTCTTGCCTAGAAAATCCCATGGATGGAGGAGCCTGGTAGGCTACAGTCCATGGTGTCGCTAGAGTCTACTGAGTGACTTCACTTTCACTTTTCACTTTCATGCATTGGAGAAGGAAATGGCAACCCACTCCAGTGTTCTTGCCTGGAGAATCCCAGAGACGGGAAGCCTGGTGGGTGCCGTCTATGGGGTCACACAGAGTCGGACACAACTAAAGCAATGCAGCAAAAGCAACAGCAACAGCAATGCATATATATGGAATCTAGAAAGATGGGACTGATGAATTTACTTGTAGGGCAACAGTGGAGAAACAGACATAGTGAACTGACTTACGGACATGGGGAGAGGGGAGGAGAAAGAGGGTGAGATGTATGGAGAGAGTAACATGGAAACTTACATTACCATATGTAAAATAGATAGCCAATGGGAATTTGCTGTATGACTCAGGAACTTAAACAGGGGCTCTGAATCAACCTAGAGGGGTAGAATGGGGAGGGAGATGGGAGAGAGTTTCGGGAGGGAGGGGACATGGGTGTACCTATGGCTGATTGACATGTTGATGTTTGACAGAAAACAACAAAATTCTGTAAAGCAATTATCCTTCAATTAGAAAAATTAATAATTTTTTTTAAAGAACTAACTGTTTTGCAGCCACAATTATTAAGAAATAGCTTCATAAAAGAAATTTTGAGTCAGGAGAAGTTCTGTGTGTCTATATAACAGATGGATCAAACTAGTCTAAGATTTTTCAATTTTTTCCTTTTAACTTTAAGGCTTCAGATGACCCAGGAGACTCCATAGAAAGACCAAAAATCCACACACTTTCACATGTTCACATTTAACTCACTTCAACAAATATTCACCAGGACAAAGCCCTGGGCTTCAAAGATGAGTAAGAGTTCCTCTTCAAGGAGCTAACAATCAGAGAATAAATCAGTAAATAGACAGCCAACCGTGTAAAGCTGTCTGAAGGAAAGGTTCCAAGGGTGCATGAGAAGAAATGATTTATTTCTCCAAGAGGATGTGTAGAAAGATGATAGATTCTCTTTACTGTTGCTTCCCAATATTCAGTTTTCCTTTTGGATGGGATTATAAGTAATTGACCCTCCATTTAGGTTCTAGGGGAGAATCTTCATACATGTCAGCCACTCAGCACAATCTGAGACCCTTTTTGAGTGATTAGCTCAAAAATGGATGCTATTATTTTCATTGGCTATAGAGCCTGGTTCAAGGAACCTAAACTGGTCCAGTAGGCGTCCACCCTTCCTCCCATTTTCTATTACAAGTCTCATTAGTCACCTTCACTGGTTCCCCTCTTCTCCCAGTCCTTTTAGTTTTGAGCCCCCATGGCTCAGTCCTTGATCTTCTCTTCTTACCTACCCTTGCTTTGTTGGAGATCCGTACAGTCTTACGTCTTTGAATATTACCTCTATGCTGACAATGCTGAAAGATGTTATTGCCAGTCCAGACTCCACTCCCAAATGCAGACTCAGGTCCCTCTGCCTACTCAACATCTACACATGGATGTTGGTGGACTTCTAAAATTCAGTGTGTCTGAAACTCAAGCCTGGATCTTCCCTCCCTTACCTGCTCTATCCATAGGCTTCTCCATCTCAGATAATGGCTTACAACAAAAATCTGGGAGTCATTCCTGACACTTCTATCATCTCCCACATCCAATCTATTAGGAAATCCTGTTAGCCCTACACTCATTCTCTTTCCAGAATCCCACCATGTCTCATTACCTCCACCACTGCTCATCCAGCCACTATTGTCTCTTGTCTGGATTACCTGAAGAGGTTCTTACTGGTTTTCTGGATTCTACTCTTGCTCCTTCGCAATCTACTTTCAACCCAGAAGCTGGCAAGATGCTCTTAAACTTGGATTGGATCATTTACTCTTTGACTCAACATGCTGCAGATGAAAAGGCAAAGCCCTTGCAATGGGTCCATATGACTTGGTCCTCTTTTACTTCCAGCCTCTGATCCAGCCTCTGACTGCTAATCCTTTACTTATTTCACTCCAGCCACATTGGCCTCTCTGATGCTGCTTACATCTTTGCTTCTAGATTGCTGATAGATTCTTTGAAAGAGAATATATCATCTTCAAATATACCGCTCCCAGTGCGAACCTTTATGCTGCCTGTTTCTTACAAACACCATTCCCCAAGCTATCACATATCTCACTCTCATATTCTCACATCTTTGCTCAAATGCCGTTTTCCTGGTGAAGTCTTCTCTGACCACCTTATAAAAATGAAACCCCTTCCTATACACCCAATCCTCTTTACCCTGTACTATGTTTCTCTTTTTCCATAGACTTCATCATCATGTAACATGATATATGATTTGCATGTGTGTATATACACACACACATATATATACACACATTTATAACTATGTGTGCATATATGTGTGTGTGTGTGTAGATATAGATATTTCAAATGTGTGTCTTCCCTCATTTGAATGTTTGCTCCACAAGGGCAGGAATATTTACTTAGTTTTGTTTACTAATGTATTTCACCACCTAGAAGACACCTCCTCGTAGGCCACCTACAGAAATCTTAAACTTGATAAATGGAATTCATTCATTCCACAGTAAACTCTTACTCCGTACTCCCTGCCTATGTGAGTGGTCCCACCTACCTCCTGGCATGCAGCAGGTACACTATAAATATTTGTTAAATAAATAAATAAGATAGGGAAATTGGTCTGAGGGTAAATCCAATACACAAAGGAAAGAACTCAGAGAATTGGACCCAAAGCCCTGATTAAACCATGCCTAAAGTCCATACTAGACTTTTTTCAGTAGCCTGAAATCATCATTGAATTTTATGTTCTAAGCCAGTTTGATTTCAGTTGTTTTTTTTTTTTTTACCAGCAAAAGCAGCAAAGGAGACATAGACATTTTGGACACAGTGGGGGAAGGAGAGGGTAGGATGATTATGAGAGAATAGCACTGAAACATATACATTACCATATGTAAAACAGCCAGTGGGAGTTCGATGTATGACACAGGCAACCCAAAGCCAGTGCTCTGTGATGACCTAGAGGAGTGGGATGGGGAGGGACATGGGAAGGAGAGTTCAACAGGACAGGGACATATGTATATCTAATGATGATTCATGTTGATGTATGGCAAAAGCCATCACAATATTGTAAAGAAATTAGCCTCTCATTTTTGTTGTTCAGTTGCTCAGTCATGTCTGACTCTTTGTAACCCCATGAACCACAGCATACTAGGCTTCCCTGTCCTTCACTATCTCCCAGAGTTCACACAAACTCATGTCCATTGAGTTGGTGATGCCCTCCAACCATCTCATCCTTTGTCATCCCCTTCTTCTCCTGCCCTCAACATTTTCCAGCATCAAGGTCTTTTCCAATGAGTTGGCTCTGCTCATCAGGTGGCCCAAATATTGGAGCTTCAGTTTCAGCATCAGTCCTTCCAATGAATATTCAGGATTGGTTTTCTTTAGGATGGACTGGTTTGATTTCCTTGCTGTCTAAGTGACTCTCAAGAGTGTACTCCAGCAGTACAATTCCAAAGCATCAATTCTTTGGTACTCAACCTTTTCTATGGTCCAACTCTCACATCCATACATGACTAGCGGAAAAACCATAGATTTGACTATCACTTTATTGACAAAGTGATGTCTCTGCTTTTTAATACACTATCTAGGTTTGTCAGCAATATGCCAGTAAATTTGGAAAACTCAGCAGTGCCCATGAGACTGGAAAAGGTCAGTTTTCATTCCAACACCAAAGAAGGGCAATGCCAAAGAATGTTCTACCACACGATTGCACTCATGTCATATGCTAGCAAGGTCATACTCAAAATCCTCCAAGTTTGACTTCAACAGTATGTGAACCGAGAACTTCCAGATGTCCAAGCTGAATTTAGAAAGGGCAGAGGAACCAGAGATCAAATTGCCAACATCTGCTGGATCATAGAAAAAGCAAGAGAATTCCAGAAAAGAATCTACTTCTACTTCATTGACTACACAAAACCTTCAACTGTGTGGATCAGAAGAAACTATGGAAAATTCTTAAAGAGATGGGAATGCCAGACACCTTACCTACCTTCCTGGTGGCTCAGACGATAAAGAATCTACCTGCAATGCGGGAGACCTGTTTTTGATCCCTGGGTTGGGAAGATCCCCTGGAGAAGGGAAGGGCTACCCACTCCAGTATTCTGGCCTGGAGAATTCCATGGGTTGCAAAGAGTCGGATATGACTGAGCAACTTTCACTTTCACTTTTACTTGCCTCCTGCGAAACCTGTATACAGGTCAAGAACCAAGAGTTAGAACTGGAGACGGAACAAAGGACTGGTTCCAGATTGGGAAAGGAGTACATCAAAGCTATATATTGTCACCCTGCTTATTTAACGTATATGCAGAGGACATCATGTGAAATGCCAGGCTGAATGAAACACAGGCTGGAATCAAGATTGCCGGGAGAAACAGCACTAATCTCAGATATGCAGATGACACCACCCTTATGGCAGAAAATGAAGAGGAACTAAAGAACCTCTTGATGAAAGTGAAAGAGGAGAATGAAAAAGCTGGTTTAAAGCTTGACATTCAAAAAACTAAGATCATAGCATCCAGTCCCATCACTTCATGGCAAACAGATGGGGAAAGAGTGACAGACTTTATTTTCTTGGGCTCCAGAATCACTGCAGATGGTGACTGCAGCCATGAAATTAAAAGATGCTTGCTCCTTGGAAGAAAAGCTATGACAAACATTGTTGTTGCATGATCTTAGCTTTTGAGTGTTGAGTTTTAAAACAGTTTTTTCACTCTCTTCTTTCACCCTCATCAAGAGGCTCTTTAGTTCCTCTTCATTTTCTGCCATTAGAGTGGTGTCATCTGCATAATGTGTGTCAATGGCCAAGCACAGGCTGGCTGTTCATAGTAAGGGTTCAGGAATTTCAGTTGCTTTGTGCGGCATCCAGCTGCCTGTCACCTCCTCAGGCTGCTTCCTGCAGGAAAGCAAAGAAGAGGTGACCTTATAGAGTGGAAAGGAAGTAACAGTTCCTGCTCAGAAGGCCCCTGCTCAGTATACATTTGGTATTTACTGAGGCCACCTGCTCTCTGCTACAAATTAGGCAACATTTCTATTACTTTCCTCCTACCTTGTTAGGAATGATGTTTCATTTCAGTTCAGTCGCTCAGTCCTGTCGGACTCTTTGCGACCCCATGAACCGCAACACACCAGACCTCCCTATCCATCACCATCTCCCGGAGTTCATTCAGACTCACGTCCATCGAGTCAGTGATGCCATCCAGCCATCTCATCCTCTGTCGTCCCCTTCTCCTCCTGCCCCCAATCCCTCCCAGCATCAGAGTCTTTTCCAATGAGTCAACTCTTCACATGAGGTGGCCAAAGTACTGGAGTTTCAGCTTTAGCATCATTCCTTCCAAAGAACATCCAGGGCTGGTCTCCTTTAGAATGGACTGGTTGGATCTCCTTGCAGTCCAAGGGACTCTCAAGAGTCTTCTCAACACCACAGTTCAAAAGCATCAATTCTTCAGTGCTCAGCCTTCTTCACAGTCCAACTCTCACATCCATACATGACCACTGAAAAAACCATAGCCTTGACTAGACGGACCTTTGTTGGCAAAGTAATGTCTCTGCTTTTTAATATGCTATCTAGGTTGGTCATCACTTTCCTTCCAAGGAGTAAGCATCTTTTAATTTCATGGCTGTAGTCACCATCTGCAGTGATTTTGGAGCCCCCCAAAATAAAGTCTGACATTGTTTCCACTGTTTAGGGACGTAAAACAACTGCTTCCCTTCCCATCAGTAGGGGAAGGGTTGGCTGCAGGCAACGCTGTGGTGGGTGAACATCACCAGGGGCCTCCTCTCTCGTAACTCCCTGGTCCTTGAGAATGAGGCCTTGACATCATCCTGACACAGTGAGACTCCAGGGGAAGCTGCTCTCATCCTGCTCCCGCCCCGGGGCTCCAGGGAGCAGCTGCGGCAGTTGTTTCTCTCTGATCTTTTCTATCTTCTGTTCCCCAAGTTCTGCAGAGGTGGCTGAAGGCAGCATGACTAGTTAATTCCCACAAAAGGGACAATGGATTAATATGCGAGCCCTCTCACATCCTAATGAAGGCTCGTAAGTCTCCACGTAGGAGGTGAGTGTTCCCAGACTTTCAGGCTGTAGAAGCCAATGGGAAGGAGTCAGGGGGCTGAGGAGGCTTTGAGAAGAGTGAGAACATGTGTAAGGTCAGAAGGAGTGACTCTGCTGGTCTTTGTTTTACCCTGAAGACTGTAGAATTTCCCTTGGCTCTGAAGAAGAAGGGGGAAAAGTTCGAATGCCGCCAAGAGAATTCAGATCCCATACTTTGCACAAAAGGAAACTGAGGACCAGAGAGGTTAAGTGGATTGAATGAGGTCACTCAGCAGCCAAGGCAGGATCAGAACCCAGGTCTTGCCTTCTAGTCCAAAGCTCTCTCTGCCAAGCGCCCAGTTCTAGGAGGCCCTTGGGCCTCAAGGGGAAGTGGCTGTGCTGGGGGAAGGACAGTGCAGCCGGTTTTTAGGGTGGAGTCTTACCAGTTAGCCAGGGCCTCCCTGAATGGTTCCGCCCCACCAGCTGTGTTGGGATGCAACTCTGACCCACAGGGAGAGCCCAGGAATACTCAGAGAGCTTTCCCCTGAGCCTGCTGGGGAGGCCCTGGGCATTTTAGCCCACTGTGCACATCGCCACCAACAGAGCACAGTTCATTTGTGAGACTCTGCTTCTGAAAATGATGCTATGAATAGAACTGAGGAATGTTGACTTTCTAAAGAGCTCAGAGAGGAAGGATCTGGGATCCCTGAGGGGTGGAGGAAGGAAGGAAAGAGGGATGGAAGGAAGGGAGGAAAGAAGGGAAGAGGGCCGTTGATAGCTATTATGTGCTCTTGGCTCTGCCATGTGCTTCCAGAGTTCTCCCCATCAGCTCATCTGAGCTCTGCGACCCTAACCTCCTCCTGTAAGGACACAGAGGCTCTGAGAGCTAGTGACTAGCCCAGTGTCACACCAGATATGGGTTTTGCTCCAGCCCCCTGACGACAGCTGAGTGTCCTGTTACCCATAGCTGCCTCTCTATGGGGCACTTTGGCCGCTGAATAAGGTCACCCATGCAAACTCTTCTCTTTCTTGTGAGTTATTTTAAGTGTGCTGCATAGACTTACTGAGAAAAGATTGTCTCACATAAAACTGTCCCTCTGAATATCTAGCAGAAATGATGGGAGGGTTTCATCCCTGTAAAATTAGGGAAACTCTCCTTGAAAACAGGCTCAGATGCATTGTGCCCTTTTTGATCCCACTCTTTTCCTTACCTTGCCTGGGGCATTCAGTGGGGTGGACACTCCCACATGTGGCTTGTCTGGTAACACGGATGTGATGGCACCTTAATTGGATACTGATATCCTGGAGTAACTCCCTACTTCACCTGCAGAAAAAGAGAATTGGGTGCTCTCTCTCTCTCTCTCCACACACACACACACACACACAATACATATATGCTTTTGTGTATACACATACAGGTATGTATGTATATAAAACATTTTGTGGTAGCCATTAGTGCTGTTCACCAGATGTTTCCAGTTCCCTGCCTCTTAAGTATATGCCTTCCTGGCCCCTTTGTGAATAGGCAAGGTCATAGGCCTGATACTGACCAATGAATGTGAAGAGAAGTATGTCACTTCTACACTGAGCCCATTATTGCTGCCATGAAACCCTTAGAGTTCTTTTGCCCTTTGCGTGTGACCAACAAAGTCCAAGATAGCCACCACTCCATCACCTGGACCTTTGAATGGCTATCACGAGCGGAGCCCCCACCTCACCAACCAACAGTGGGCATGTAGCATAAATTAGAAATATTTAGTTATTTCAAGTCTGTGACTACATGGGGCTGTTTGTTATGCAGTATAAGCAGCCTAGCCAGACTGATTCAATTTATAGTATCAAGTACTTTTGAGGCAATTCTATTTCATCCTCCAAGTAAATCTAGTAGGTGGGTATTATTGTCATGCCCATTCTACAGATGGAAATGCCTAGGCTAAGAGAAGTGAATTTCTCTAAGATCAGTGCAGATGGCTAAGACAGTTTTCTGTTCCACATTTCTGTGGCTACAAATCCGGGTTCTTAATCAGCACTTCCCCCTCTGTTCTCTCTAACATACTTTCTGAGCCAGAAGAAAAATAATACTTATTATGCATGTTACCAGACCATATATTTGTTTCATCAATGACACTTCACATATAACCTCAAATTTCCTATTGTGGTCAAAATTTGCATGTTAAAAAAAGGAAAATTTGGTTTTGGACAAACAACTAGACCATCATAAATTATAGTTTAATGATTGACATTCTACCACTTTCTGGAAAATATGACCTGGCGATATAAATCCTTCTCACAGCAAGCAGCCCTCAGCTAAGAAAATTAGTTTTATTAACCAAAAAATCATTCTTAGAATTGATGGCTGTGTAGACGACCTTTGGCCTACTGTAATATAGCAATGTGTCTACCACGGTAAAAATGCCAGAGTAAGACAGGTCCCACAAAAGGCAATAAAGGAACAACATTCCAAAGACAAATGCACTCGAGACACATATGACAGCCATGGGAAGGGGGGAGTAATCAGTTATAAGAAATGACAGTGTTTTGGCAGCCTCAGTTCCTCTAACTGACAGGACAAATAAAACTAATGTAAATTATTTTTTAAAAGAGCAAGTCAGAAGAGTTACAAGTAAAAATCAGAATTAGTTTTGGACTTGGATTTAAGATTACTGGGTAGCCCTCCTTTTTCAGTGCTCCAAGGTCAGCATTTCCCTCTTACAAACATAAAAACCTTTCTTGTTCTTCTACTAATTTTTCTTTGGTTATTTGATTTAATCTGGGCTTTATTCTGCTGTTAATCCTCTCAGACTTACTTTGCCTTCTGATATTCTCTTTGAGGCATATCTTCATCAGGATGTTGCTTATGGTTAAGTGCAAATCTCCCATGAATTTCATTGGGAATACAGAGGGCAGTCCATGAAAATAGGCATTGTTGTTTTCAATGCAAGCTGTTCTAAAGAGAGTATGATATATTTTAACTTTTGGACTTTCTAAAATTTAGATCCTAACATACTAACAGGACTTATTTTTTATATGACTATTGGTTCTTGCAGGGAGGTAGAAATGAAAGTCTTCCTTGAGCTACGTTCACATTTATTCTGTGACTAGAAATAAGAAACCAATCAAACAAACAAAGAAAATAAATACCCCCTCCTGACGCTAACGCTTCACCAAGCATATCACTACTAGAACCGGGTTGAGCAGGTTCCACGCTATTTGCTGGTCAAAGACAAGGGTATTGAGATTCTTGCTGAAGAACAGGACAGAAATCCAGGGGCTTTTGAAGTCCTTAGTGGCTTAATGTTCAAAACTTTGCTTCCTCAAGATGAAGGTTCAAACACAATTTAGGTCAGAGGTTAAAGAAGTCTGCCACTTCAGTGGACAGATAAGGGTTTTGAAGGTTGCGGCTGAAGCCTGGTGGCTGGGCCAGGCAGGGAAGATAGAGGATAAAGGAGACCCAGCTCCACCCTCCCTTATCTGCCCCTGGTTTCCTTAAGAGCTAATGTTCATTAAATTCCTCTCCCTTAATAAAGAAGAGAAATTCCCAACAACTGAAAAAGTAAATCCTGTCTTTGTTCCGGCAAACTAGGTCAGCATCATGTGTTCCCTGCTGGCAGTTTTCTGCAGCGTGGGCTTCACAATGAGTCGCAGGTATTTATGAAACTGTGCTTGATTAAACTTTTCCTTCTTCCCATCCGAGGACTCCAGTGTCTCTTAGTCAGAGAGAGATTGAGTTGGCGGGTGTTTCTCTCGGAAGACTCCTGACTGCAGACCGCAGATCTGAGGACTACCTTTGCACCAGCTTGATTTGGAACCGAAGCATCACAAACATATACGCCGCCTGCCGAGATGCCACTGCCACATAAAAGCAGCTTAGCAGCATGGAAACTTTATTTTTTTACAACCCGTTTTAATGGGATTGGATTCAGTGCTATAAATTTCCACTAAGTCTGCCTTTAAAAAAAAAAAGAAACTCATTCACATTTTCTCCAGACTTCTGGTTCTCTCCCCAGACTCGTCAATATTGCTATTTAGCACTTCTGTGTTGATTTCAAAGCCAAAATAAGGATTTTCTTCCATAAGCAGTAAGACAATCGCTGTCTTTGGATATAGTTCCGAGGCATCAAAGAAGAGTAATTCAGGCTATAGATGTCAGTGCAAATACAGAAGGCAAATCTCCCATCCACGAGCAGACGAGGTGGCATTCATGATTTCCTCCACGTGCACGGCCTCAGAAATGGAGACAAGGGTTCCCAGGGCAAGGTTTTTGTAAGGGCGGACTCAATAATCACTACAAAAGATGATTTCACGTGTGTGGTCCCGTTGCTAGAGCCAGAGCATAAGAGCTAGGAATTCTTGGGTCTTGTGATCACATCTACGCACCGCAGCCTTCGCTGTTCTCCACCTCTGATTTTCATGACTATAAATGAGTGTGGCTCAGGCACCAGGCAGCACAAAAAAGACGGGAGGGACGATGTTTTCCCTCCACATCAGTGAGCCTCTCGGAAACTTCTTGACACATAGCTTCTCCTATTTGAATAGGTAGAGATTGTGCCCAGACATGGAGCTGGCATCCTAGAGCGAGAGGATAGTCACAGCTGTGATGCCAGGTCCCCACTTCTCTTTCCATGTGTCCCCAAAGACTTCTTGAACTGTGCCAGATGCATTGCCATTGGTTAGAAGTGCTCCTGTCTTAAGGGAAAAATTCTCACCTCAAACTACGGATACATCCATCTGAGAGGGAATTAAAGAACAGGGACTTGAAGGTAAGCCTCGGGGTTAGTGATCTGCACACCATGCTCAGCAGCTGGCCTTCCTCAGGGCTTCAAAAGCAGGGCTTTCGTGGATCACCCGAGCATTGTGTTACATGCCAATTCTGATCAGCATCTCTGGCCCCAAGATTCAGCATTTCTAGCAAGGCCCCCAGTAATGCGATGTTGCAGGTCTCTGGACCACACTTTCAGAGAATAGACTTCATTTTGTGTAGCAAAGCATAATGTGTGGTTCAAATCCTGGTACCAACAATTGTCACCACAAGTACTAGTGACTTAATCTAACTAAGCTTCCGTTTTTTCTTCTGGAAAATGGCACTGTTTGAGTATTAACTAAGATGGCGTGTTAAAACTCAGATGAAAACAGACAAGTGCCTGAGAGAAGGTAAATAGGGGTGGGAATAAGGGCAAGTGTTCCTGGGACATTAAGGCACTTGAATGGACAGGACTGACTGAGTGTGGAGAGAATCGAGGGTGATCCCTAGACTTTGGTCATGGACGGCCAGGTGGGAGGGGTCACACTCACTGAACATAGAAGGTGCATGTGGTGAGTGAAGAGAGGGTCACTCTGGGGAGAAGTGATGAATACAGTTTTGGACACTTTGAGTTGAGGGTCTGGGCTGGAGATGTAGGAACTCTTTTGTAAGCAAAATGGCAAACGGCTGATCTGAATACTTTTTTGACAGAATACGCCAAACTGCTGGACGAGTTTGAGAAGTCCATGTGAGCTTGAGATGTTCACCGTGTTCCTTATTGGTACAGAATTTTGGGCTGTCTATTCTACATTAGCTCTAATGATACACCTTAGATAGCAGACTTTGTTGCTCTTTTAATTCTCCCTGCTTATGCAGTGACAGGAAAGTCAACATCCATCCCTAGATCTAGAAATTGTCAAGTGAAAATTCTAATATGATACAGAACACAGAAAAGGTTAGGGTCAAAATGAACATTAAAACTTGGGACTATGACCTTGTCTCATTCATCCTATCATCCTGGATGTTCATAGACCCAGGACCCAGCCCACAGAGGCACTTACTTCACAAACATTTGTTGAATAAAAAGCAACATAAAATATTGCATTTATCAAGAGCTCTTCAAATCCCACTACTTCAGAGGGCTTTTCCTGACGAATTCCACTCTCAGAAAGCACTTTGTACTCGTGGATTTCTATATAAGCTTTTAATCTCGCCATCTTGCAATTATTATTATTCATGTGTTGTTTTTAATTATTCTCTTATTAATTTGTGTGTGTCTGTGTGTACACACACACATACACATGCACATGTGCTTCAATTCTCCTACAGGAGAATTGAATTCAATTACTACAGGTGTCTTAAGGCAGATCTTTTAATTTCCCTCTGTTTTGAATTTCTAAAGTACCTTATACAGATCTTGGCACAGTGTACACTTAAAAATACTTGTTGATGAAATGTCTCTCCTCTACCTGGACTGCAATGTCAAAAATTTTAAGCACTGACAATAGTTCTTTTGCCCCTAGTATATGTGCTTTTCTACTTGACAGAAAAATGAACAATTGGAAATACTTGAGTGCTAAGATTTCATAGAGTGAATTTCTGAAAGAATTAAGATGATTCTTCCCTAGACATCTTGTAGAGCTTTTAATTTTTGCCAGCTCACTTCCACATGTACCTACAGACTAATGTTATGTAGATAGCACATTATATACAAGCTGGAGCTCGTCCACATCAAATATATACTGCACTTTGCTCCTGTAGATCATAGGTAGAACTGTACTCCCAATTTCACACGCAAACATACATATTATGGAAAGGATCAAAGCAGCAATCATAAAAACTAAAGGAATTCCTTAAGAATCACTTAAAAACAGACATTTCCCTGATGAGCTTCATTTAAATAAGATCGTTTTTGAAAGCAGAAAGTTATCCAAGGCAGGAGAAGAATCACTTTTTCTGTTAGATGCAACAACATTAAAAGGCTAAGGGACTTTCCTGGTGGTCCAGTGGTTAAGAATCTGCCTTGCAATGTAGGGGACGTTGGTTTGATCCCTATTCTGGGGAGATTCCACACACTATGGGGCAACTAAGCCTGTGTGCCATGCCTCAGCTACAGAGCCCACACATTCTGGAGCCTGCGCTCCACAACTAGAGAAGCCTGCATGCCACCAGGCTCTGCAACTAAGACCCGACACAACCTAAATAAATAAATATTTTAAAAAGACGGGCTAGGGACTCCCTGTCCATATTTAGGGGGATATAAACATCAAAAGGCAAGTTCTGTTTTTATTGTGACAACCATAATTATAGTCTTCACATTATTATATAACTAAAATATAATATTTTATCAGCTTAGCACAGAATTCACTCATTCATTCAACAGCTATTTACTGAGCTCCTATATGTCAGGTGCTGCTGAGGATACATGAGAAGACAAAACAAAATACCTATCCTCAGCTACAACATTCTGGTTTAATAAGATAATACTAGCCCAATGGCATTATACTTTTAAACTGAAAGAAATAGCTAAGGGGTTAATTTTTTTTTTTTTGAGAATTGCTGAATATGTAAAACTAAGAATAGCATTATGGTACACTAAGGAGATAATTTTAATTTCATATAAAAACTTTAAAATATTTTTGATGTAGTATTTTAAGCCCAGCAAATAACTGCATAAAAGAATCAGTACTTATTCTTTCACAAGGGGCGTATTGAGGCTCTTAGGAAATGAGGCTCCTAATTTTTAGGCTTTTATGACAGATTACTTGGGATCATCTATAACATACAGCCTGATTAAATACCAGGTTAATTACAATTTCTTTCCTAAGTTTCATAACAAAGAATTCACTTACAAAACTTCATTGACCATCAACATGAGTTTCAATCCAGACCTAATAGTTTGATTTTTATCTGTGAAGCTACTAGGATGAGCAGTCTTCGGGTGCCAAGTTCTTAACTCGAGCCCCACACAGATAGCTCTGCTTTGAAAAGAAGACCATTTGACTGATGGATTCTTTCAGTCTCCATGTTGACCTTATTTGTTCTCTTTCCCAAAGCCATTCATGTTGTGGTTACTGTTATAAAACCCAGCTATTGAAAAGCTGAAGCTATGCATCATAGCATGTGCTTATCATATGACATGTTTACTACTTTCCTTTCTGTTGGTTTCATGGTACGTTCCCACAGTGACATATGAGTCACCAGAAGTATTTGTTTTTTGTTTTTTTTTTTTCAGAAGTATTTGTTTTTGAGGTGAGTGAGTTGGCTCAGAGATAGACAACAGTGCTAGCCACACCTGTGGCTGTGAGCTTCAGTTCAGTTCAGTCGCTCAGTCGTGTCCGACTCTTTGCAACCCCATGAATCGCAGCACGCCAGGCCTCCCTGTCATCACCAACTCCCGGAGTTCACTCAGACTCACGTCCATCGAGTCAGTGATGCCATCCAGCTGTGAGCTTATTGCTGTAGAATTCCAAGAACTGTAAAGGACCCAAGGAGCTCCTAGTACCTTTGAGCAATGTGGCCCTAAGACTGTGATTCACAGCTCATTTATTAGTAGGTCTGTTAGTTGGTTTGTCTCCTTCCTCTACTACAAACAAAAGCGGATAAGTTAGGTTATGGGGATGCCAAAATTCTAATCTTCATCTCTTCACCATTCCCTTGTATTGAATAATTTAACCTCTTTGATAGAACGGTAAAGCTTCTGTCTACAATGCTGGAGACCCGGGTTCGATCCTTGGGTCAGGAAGATTCCCTGGAGAAGGAAATGGCAATTCACTCCAGTTCTATTGCCCGGACAATCCTGTGGACAGAGGAGCCTGGTAGGCTACAGTCCACGGGGTTGCAAAGAATCAGACACGACTGAGCGATTTCACTTTCACTTTGAGAGAACAGATCCTTCAGCGACATCATTTAGTCATAAGAAAGTCCAAATTGTTGATTGCCATGAGGAGAGAAAAGCCAACTATTACTTGTCAATATTACTTAATATAGGAACTGTTATCACATAGGAAATACTTATTTTTAACATTTGCTTGAAAACGTTTTTATAAACGAATACAGTTGATTCTCTTGTTAAAGTATCAAATATTAGAAAATGTACTTGGTCCGTATTTTTGAGGTCTGCTACTGTGTTACAATGTTTTCCCCATTAGAGACTTCGACTTTCTCATTGGTTCATGATTAAAATTCCTTGGATTGCCTCAAATGGCAATCCTTTAGACAAATTTAGATGCCTTAAAAAAAAAAACACCAGCAATAGAAAGTGCAATAGGAAAACAAGTGGTATTCTAGGAAGCAGCAACCCTGGAAAGACAGTTTTGTTAGTGGAAACACATTAGTCTTTCACAAACTAAGCAGTGAATGATATTTACAGAGCAGTTTATGAAAGGTCAAATGCCCTTCTTCTGCCAGCAAGTGATGCAAGTCCTTGCAAAAGGAAGAGGTTTTCGAATAGTGGTCCATGGACATGTTCTCAGGGTTCTGAGACTTTTACTTTTCCAAATGTTGAAAATACTTTTCATTGTTTTATTTAAATAAGAGGAAAGATGTAAAAAATTAACTTTTTAGTAGTTATCAAGACAGAACTTTACTTTGCCGTTAAAATTCTCAATTTAAAGGCATTGATGTAGAATAAGATCCTTACTTTTAAGCCGGTGTTTTCCAAAGTGGACTCCACTGATATATTGTGGAGTGCATGAGGATGCTTTCCCGCATTTAAAAGGGGTCCGGGCCTCATTCAAGTTTGAGAACCGGCGCTCTGCAGCATGAACCTCTGGCTCCCTACTGCAGAAGTGGCCGGCAAAGGCAGAGGGCGCCACCATGAGGCTCCCATTTCAACGCTTGTCATTTCAATTGTGGTGGGTTAGAGATCACAGGAAGCAGTGCTATCTGTTGAAGAGACATCAGACAGTGTAGTAAAAAGGGTAATCCATTTATTTTTAGAGAAGTTTTCCACTCAGAGATCATACACGCTGCAGATCACAGAAACACATGCAAGCATGAAATTTAATTTTTAGAAACTCTTTCCTGGGGCTTCCATAGAAAGCAACAGTGAAAGGAAAATGATAATCATGACAAGGCAATTATAGAGAGGTTGGGGGCAAATGAACAACTTTGAAAAACACATAGTTTTTTAAAAAGTTTTCTTAATGAAAAATCATGCAAATGGCATTATTTTAGCTCAAAAGAAATAAATTAACACCAGAGAGCCCACACTTTAAAACAGTCAAGAAAAAATGATGCTCAAGCTTTTCCCCCATATGATGTTTCCCCTAGTGATTCACAATTTATAAATGTGATAAATATTGACTTACTAGGCTTCCAACCGATGGAATGAAAAATGTAGTAAAACAAAAGCAATACATTTGTGCTTTTGGCATGAAATCAGTGAGAGATTAGGCTGAGGCTTCCCTAGATTATTAACAGGAAACAAAGTGGATAATATTAGTGTTTATGCACAACTGCATGCCGTTTTCAGCAAATAAATACAACGAATTAAAAAAAAAAAAAAACACCTCACAACCATTATTTTTTTCCCCAGGGTGAGAATTCCCTTTCCTGTAATTATTTTTTAAAATAAGATTGGTGAAAACCAATCATAAAAAGGTTATGTTGCATGTCTTCAACTAAACACTCAGTGAAGATTTATTTCAAAAGAGAATTAAGATTTAACAATGCAAAGAATACCAGTGCAGCAGAAGACTGACTTACTGAAATTCCCTAGTATTTAGCAAATACGACCAACAGAGGAAGCCTTTTTCAAAACTCACACTCAAATCTTCCCCGGTAACAAAAGGTACAATGTAATGGAAATTCAAATTATAGACAAACTAATTAATAACTGTGACATGATATGGTCACACTGACATATAAGAGAGTTTTCCTCAATTTCCAAAGATTTCCAAAATATCTTTGGAAAGAACTTTTAGTTGAAGAACAGGCCAAAATGACAATTTTTCCTTGAAAGTACTGGATGAAATAACATATGAAGAAAATGTGAAAATCCATTTAGCAATATTTTGATAGACATGGATATATTTATATAGATATATACACATATTTTTTCTTTTTATTATATAAACATAATTTTAAAACCAATTATATGTATATAATTGCATTGATATATATTGATTGAATATATATCAATATATAGAGAGATGTATATTGATTGTATATATGTATCAATTGCATTAATACAATGCTCTCTAGGTCCAGTGGAAAGAAGGAGATCTCAAGGAACTAAAGTCTTACATGTCAAGTTTTCCAAACTGTCATCACGGCAATAAAACAATCTGTAAAATTCTTAAAATTTACAGCCATCCCAGACACAAGGAATTTTGACCAAGTTTGTGTCTTCAGATACGGAGCTAATCTCACTCCTGGAGCTGTAAACATGATGGCCAAAGTGACAGCCTGACTGCAGACCTGTCTGGCAGCTTCATTAGACATCTCTTGACTGACTGATTAAACTGCCTTTAAGACCCACTTTTACTTTTTCAAGGCTTTTGTTTAAATTAAAAACTCACCTTTTCAAGCAAATGATCTGCTGCTCCCCTCAGTGCAGCACCATAGTACAGTTTCATTATTACTAGTATGACTCCGGGTGACGATTCAGCTGCCCAGGCACATGGG
Organism: Bison bison bison; assembly: GCF_000754665.1. NCBI lineage: Eukaryota > Metazoa > Chordata > Mammalia > Artiodactyla > Bovidae > Bison > Bison bison. Next base: position 5,604,641 of record NW_011494826.1, on the reverse strand, counting down.
CCCCGGCCCTTCCCCTAGGGACAGCCATGACACTGGGGAGGGGGCTATTATTTATTTGCAGTAGAACCTAGTGAGGGGGCCTGGCTGGGGAACCATCAAGTTCTTCATTCCCAACAAAATCCTGATGGAGGATTTTGGGAAAACTGGGTTCCATATGTAGGATACACCTGCAACTTGGAAATCCTTCCTTTGAAACATTAGCAGTGACTTTTTTATCTGAGTTAAGTGACACCATTTCATAAACCTCCATATTTTATCACTGTCCACTTTTTAAAAACAACCAAACCATCAACTTTCTCAGATAATCGATTATTGCATCAAAAAAATAGAAACACACACCATACTTCAAATAATAAATGCTAATGTTTTACTGTAATGAATCAAGAGGTTTTATATAAAGTATAAAACAGAGAGCAGGCCCACACTCATGAGCCCCTCCTGAGGGCATTCAAGCTAAACAAGGAAACCTCACTTACTCTCTCCTGAGATTTTTCTGTTGGTGTGATGGCAGATACAGAAGAACCATCTGAGAGATAAACCATTAGCAAGCTATTTTAACTTTGTGGGCAACCACTGACGGCTATTCCCCATACATTTCACAGCAGGCACAAGATGAGGAATCTAAAAACTAGAGACCACAGATGCAAGGAATCTCTGCTTTAATGTGAGAGAGGAAGAAACTGTGTCTCTTTGCAGCCCTGTTTTTGCCTTTATCTCACATGGTTTGTATTGTTTATAATGCCTGCCTTTATTTCATAATGTATTTGCCATGCCTCAGTGTGAGACCAGTTCCTTTGTCATGAAGTGTATGAAAGAAGCCAGGTCAGGAAACATCTACACAGGTGTAGGACTGATGCTGAGAGAGCCTTATTTCCCAGCGCTGACATTTTTCATTTGTTAGTTATAGAATTTTAAGCTTTTATCTGTTATTAAATTCTATGCAAAATTGATTTTTGGATTATATTTTGTTCTTTTTTTTCTTTTTACATTTTCAATTATAATTAAATCCTCCATAATCATGAAGGGTTGAGTAGAACTGCTGTTGGCAAACTCCTACTGAGCGTCAGTAACTCGGTGTAAACAGGGTTAGTGAACCATATTAAAGAAATAGTATTGCCTTTTTCATTTTCATTTCAATGAGATTCAATTTATAATAAATAAATTTGCATATTGATACTGCAAATAAAATCCAAAAATTAAAAAAAAACAACCCACAAGTTTTCATGTACTTGAAAGGTAAACAGTTTCTAGTTCTTTGAGAATATTACTAGGCTGTCTTAACCACAAAGCCTAAGTTCTTGACACTGATTCACGTCAGCCTAGTCATGGGAGATTTTGTTGCTGTTGACATGTGGCGAGTTCACACATGGGCACTGATGAGAAAAGAGAATTGAGATTTTTAAACTTAAGGGATTTTTTTTTTTTTTGAGTTTTATCTCTCTAAATTTCTGATGCTGAAAATCAAACAAAACAAGAAAGCTGGTTGTAGAAAATAAAATTCAAGTAATGATATCAAGCCATTATTTAACCTGAATAATATAAATCAGTTTAAATACAATGAGTTTTACATGATTCAGACACCTAAAATTTGATTCCTAATGAAAATATCTTTTGAAAGGTATAGAATTCTAAAATTGCCTGCTTGCAAATTTCATTAGTTAAGAAATTAGTTTTAAGCTTTTTTAAAAACTTGTTATAAAAATATATTATCATATTCTCTAACTGAAGATCACTTGAGAAATTACGTGAGTACATACAGTTCAAACTTCAAAGTAATTTTAAACTGGAAGATTAATATGAATCATGTAAGAAAGGAAACACATGTAAAGTGCTTTGAACCTAGCAAGCGTCTAGCGAGTATTGGTTGTCGGTCGTTACTTAGTTATTGGTTTATTTTCTAAACAACTATCTGACTGCTAATGATCAAAGTAATTGATATTTTACAACATCTATTCCCTATCCTACATTTCAATAACATAAGCCAATCATTACTTACAGAAAACAAACAAAAGTATTTTCAAAATGTTTTTGGATACCAAACCTTTTTTAAAATTAATTTAGTGTCAACAATTTTAGTTTAGATGGAAAAAATCCCCCACATAACAGTGTCAGAGTGTTAGGGAGAAGGGGTGATAATTTTCTAGTCTTTCATATGATGTTTTTAATCTGAAAATAAGAGTCTATTTGAAAATCTCTACCAAGTAGGTCTGAATCCAAATAACTTACAATTTGTTCCACTCACTAATCATGTAAGCTCTAAATATATTTTCAAAAAAAAGTATATTAATATTGACGGACTTATTTGGCAAAGCAATATCAGCTATATACAAAAGCCATTTTAAACTGCCTCTTTAATAAGGCAGGAGATGAAAAATACCAGCTCACAATAGTATGTGTTTAATTAGGAGGTATACTGTACTTAGGGACATTCTAATGAATAATAAATGATGTTTTATTTCCTGTGTCTGAGACACAAAGCCAAATAATCAAGAATCAAAGCGACTCAAAGTATTAGGTAACAATCAGTAAACTTGGGCAAGATCCTTTTTCCCTCTCAAGTTTAATTGGCTCATTGTTCCCGGGAACTATAAACCAGGGGGTTGGTGGCAGCCTGAAGTTTACTTCTATAAAGGAAGATTAACATATTCTGGAACTTTACACTAATCCTTGTTTTGAGTTAACTCAAGCAGATTGGATTAGTAATTCTTACCTACCACCCACTAGAAGAGACCCCGGCTTCACTTCTTTGACAGCCCGTGGTATTGTACACCTTCTCCGCATTATCTCCCACTGAAAACATTCTCAGGAAAGAAATTGTGTTGTGGGGGAAAGGAACTGTTTTACACTCGGGGGGCCAAGAACCAAGGCCTCTCAAAGTTGAACCTGGTAGTTTTTCTATTATCAGCTTGGTGCACATTTGGTTAATTCAGGCAGTGGTGGGGTATTCTGAGAAGTTCATTAAACCTTTCCTTGTCACTGAATTGGCTTTTCTCTGCTCTCCATGTGGGGAGGGCTGCAGCAGAAAGACAAGGGGAAAGCCTTCTCCCTCAAACCCTCTAGAACCCTTTCCACATGCTTTCTTTCCTTGTGAACCAACCAATCAAACAAAACAACAACAAAAACAAAAACACCGACCAATTCTCTACGGGAATGATTATTTACCCCTGATTTTATTAGGCTCAGATGGTAAAGAATCTACTTGCAATGTGGGAGATCCAGGTTCAATCCCTGGGTTGGGAAGATCCCCTGGAGAAGGAAATGGCTACCCACTCCAGTATTCTTGCCTGGAGAACCCCATGGAGAGAGGAGCCTTGCAGGCTACAGTCCATGGGGTCACAAAGAGTCGGACACAACTGAGTGGCTAATAATTTCAGTCTACTTATTACTACAGTGAATTCATATACCCCATTGATGTGGACTGTTTATAGAGAGAATACCAACAAATCAAGCTCTGCCAAACTCTACAAGAAAGACGCTCTGGGCCTATAGGTTCAGATCTCATAGACCTAAGTTTGTTATCACATGGCTGAAGAACTTTGATTTTCCATGTATGAATAAATAACTTAAATTTTCTTTTCCCCCAGTTTTATTGAGATATAGTTAACATACAGCACTAAGTTTTTTTAAAAAAATTTACTTACAAATATTGTGAAATGATTAACACAATAAGTTTAGTTAACATCCATTATCTCATGTAGATATCCCTCAAAGAAGCTTTTTTCCCTTGTGATGAGAACTCCTAGGATTTACTTTCTGGACAACTTTCAAATATAACATACGGCAGTGCAACTACAGTCTTTATGTTGTAACTATATTTCTAGTACTTATTTATAACTTTTTGACTACCTTTATCCAATTCTCTTTTTATTCCTTTCTTTAATTTTCTAAATGTCTAAAACTGTGAATCACAACTATTTATGATCGTCTTCCTTTCTCTGCCCTTATTTTCTTGGTTGCTTCTGCTACAGAGCAATCAGATGGCCCTTTTGTAATGATGAGGCATAGTTAATTACTGTTTTTATTATTTTAAAAATGACTAGAAACAGATAAAATACTTCATTTTTCACTCTATAAGTGAAAGTTTAAATATTAGTTGTTGTTTTACTCCAAATAATCAATATAATGTAATTTGAAGCAATAAGTTCAAACTTCTTGTCAATAACTTATTGACAATAAAGTAATTTTTAAAATTAATCTGATCTTTAAGATTACTTGACCTCATTTCTTTTAGTAGACTCTAATCAAATGAAACTATCTTCTAATCACTAACCGGGGAAAACTGATCTACAATTTTGAGGAATTTGAAAAGAGTAAAGGGAAGGCTAAATACTTAGCATCTACTTGGCACCCAGGTATTGGCTAAGCAATTTATATACAGTCCTGAGTGAAATAGACATGTTTCCCAGGTGTACAGATACAGAATCTGGGAAGTTAGATAATGTGTCCAGGACCATGCAGCAAGCATTTGAGTTTGAACCCACTTCAACTGGCCTCCAATACACATATTGTTGATCAGTATCAAATGTCTTTATGTTTCAGATAAAAGCATTTTGAGGGCTAGACGTTAACAAGTTAAAAAAGACTGAACAATAAATGAATTAACTTGAATACACTGTTGCCACCAGTACATGACATTGACTGAAAGAAGGAGAGGAAGGAGAAGTGGGCCTGAGAGATGAGCTTGGAGCAAGATCCCCTCCTAGAAAGACAGGCCTAGGTAGGACTTGGGGGCATTTGTTGCCTATGGTAATGATACAGCTCGGACAGTAAAAGAATCTTCCTGCAATCCAGGAGACGGGTTCAATCCCTGGGTTGGGAAGAACATGGAGAAGGGAATGGCAACCTTCCCCAGTATTTCTGCCTGGAGAATTCCATGGATAGAGGAGCCTGGCAGGCTACAGTCCATGGGGTCGCAAAGAGTCGGACCTGAATGAGCTACAATTAAAAAAAAAAAAATGACACCTAGTTGATCAAGGGGGTCTCCAAATGTGGAGGTGAAGGCTTTAAGCAAGAATATCACCTACCTCTAAACTGTGCTTCCTTCATCCCACTCCCATCCCTCTCAGCACTATCTGTTCAATGCTGGCCTAGAGACTAGCTAAACCACCCTCCTGGCCTGCAGAGGTAAAGCACCTGAGAGCCAGGGGTCAAGACCCAGACCCCTCCCCTCAACTCTGCCTCTTAGCTGTGTCTCAATTCCATTTTCACTGACTCTGAAATTTCGGTCTCATGACCTCTGTGCCCACCCTCCCCTCTCCAGCCCTCGGAGTTCCTCTGTCAACACTGCTCGGCTCACCCTTCAGTTGGAGGGTCTCCCATCTGGCCCCCTGCTGGCCCTCAGAGTTCAGTGTCTCATCCACCTCTCACGAGTTCTCTTTCTGGGATGGGAAATACTCCCCACCACACTCCAGCTCAGGAAACCCTGCCAAGAATGAGGCACCCGGGGCTTAAGTGTGAACACATTGGTCGACCCTTCCTTTCAACCCCACCCCATCATTGCTCCAGCAGCATCAGGGTTCAGTCAGGGGGTGTCCTCCTAAAACTTCCACCACATTTTCTGCTCCTGTTCCCTCCTACCTCAGCTTTCCACCTCCTTAGAGAAGGAAAGAGAAAAGGAGACAAGAGGAAACAATATAAAAATAAGTGAATCTTGCTAAAATGAGGAGATGGCAGCCCACTCCAGTGTTCTTGGGCTTCCCAGGTAGCTCAGTGGTATAGAATCCACCTGCAATGCAGGAGATCCAGGTTCGATCCCTGTGTTGGGAAGATTCCCTGGAGGAAGAAATGGCACACTCCAGTACTCTTGCCTGGGAAATTCCACAGACAGAGGACAGGCTACAGTCCATGGTGTAGCAAAGAGTCAGACATGGGTTTGTGACTAAACAACAATCTTGCTAAAGACTCAGAGGCCCGTGGACTAAGGTGAGGAAATTTTAAGAAAGGAGGGAAGAGGAGGGAGGGACGGGAAGAGGGGGGTCCTCCAAGGCCAGAGTCCCTCCCTGACAGAGATGTGATGGGGATGGGTCTGCCATGCTTCTCATCCCTCCTTGTGTGGCGGCTGTGACATCTGGGGCACGTGCTTCTGAGATGCTGCTTTCCTTCCATAAAGAAGGACATCTCACAGGGAAAGGGAGGAGGGAAGGCAGCAACTTGCCTGAACACCCGGACATTTCCCTATGCCAACTAGTAACACTGAGGTGTCAGACAACCTTTCCCCTCACACACACACACACACCAGGATCTGGGTGTGGGTCCCTGAGGAAGTCTCAGAGCAATTCTTGCTTTATTTCACCTGCCTCTGATAGAGGTGACCCTGTTTAAGTCTCATGTAAGTTGTGCCCCCAAGTCTGCCCAGGAACCGCAGGACAGTGACGACTGTGCACACCTGTGTCAGATGACTTGTCAGGTCTCTTCTGCTCTGGCGTTTGACTGTGTATCTGACTAGTCTTCTGAGAGGTCTGCTCAGGAAGCATGGGTGGCCACACACCATGTGAAAAAATGAAAAGGCCCATCGTTGTCTTGTGTGTTATTCACAGCCATCTCCCTGGTCATGCTGCTTTCTGCAACACTCAACAGTCACCGAGCACCTGCGTCACTCTACTGCCCCAGGAGCATGAAGAAGAGCCGAACCCTGGTCTTACGGGGCTCAGTTTAGTAGGTGACAGCAAGTTTGACTAACAAGTTGAATAAAAAAGCACTATCGTGTGCCTGTTAAATCACTTCAGTCGTGTCCAACTGTTTGTGACCCCATGGACTGTAGCCTGCCAGGCTCCGCTGTCCATGGAATTCTCCAGGCAAAAATACTGGAGTGGGTTGCCATTTCCTTCTCCAGGGGATCTTCCCAACCCAGGAATTGAACCCATGTTTCTTGTACCTCCTGCATTGGCTGGAGTGTTCTTTATCACCGGCGCCACCGGGGAAGCTAGCAGGTTGAATAAAAATCACTATCCAAGTTATACTATTAATAGATGTGATTGCATTTGTTCCTGAGTGTTAATTACTAGTGTCTCTTTCAGTTTAAAAATGTCTCATTTTAAAGGATAAGTTATGTAGTTACCCTAGCTGATGGGTAAATACACACACACACACATACACATTTCCATCAACCAAACTCCTGAGCTTTCCTTAAAGACATACCTACCCAAGCAACCGTGGCAGTTTCTGTGAAAGGCAAGTGACAAACTACATTCTAACCTTTCCTCCTAAGTCACGTGCTGTGACTGGAGTGGGAAATAGAAAGCGAGCTTGCATTTTTTAGTTGCTTCCTTCCTGTGTCAGCCAGCTTGGCAAATAGGTTTCAGAGGTGCGTCGTCCCAGCAAGTGGCAGTACCTATGGGGGCGTCTATGGGAGACTGGGCACTCTGTCCATGCTCAGTGGCACAGAGAGCAGTACTGACCCACATTGTTGGCAGTATCTGCAGAAGGAACTAGGGATTGGTTCCACCGGAAAACATGGTACTAGTTTCTGAATATACTTTACAGACTAAATTTCAAAACTCCAACCTTATTTAATAAACTCTGTCATGTGTCTTGGATCTTTCCTTTTCTCTTTCCTCAATATTCCTTTTAGTCCATGCTGGAGAAGAAAATTATCTGACAATGCACACAATTTTTTTCTTTTTACTGTTCTGTATATGTTTAAATCTATAGAATATTCTTCGAATATGCTTTGGGGTGACCCATGCACTAGTCAGACTTCTTTGGAGATGTTAGTAACACATACACACACATGTATACAATCATACAACGAACAGAGAAGGGTTTCTAGGAACAAATGTCAAATGGCATGCCATATGACACTGCTTCTTAGACTTCCCTACGTTTTCTCTTTCTTCCTTCTTTCTCCTTTCTTTTCTTTTGTTTTTCTTTAATTTTTTGAGCATTTTAACACCTGCTGTTACCAGGTGGCAGTAGAGACACAGTTGTCTTTACCTGGATATGCACATCAATATTTGCAGAAAGAATGTCTGTGGCTTGGGAGAAAAGTCCCAAGACTCTAACCAAGCACTCTTTACAGAAATACCACATCACTGCTATTCCTGGTGGCATAAAGAACACTGGGTGAAAAAACATGTATGGCAACAACTACAAGCCCAAAAATGATTCAGAAGAATTGAATACTGCAAAGAAGGAAGCTCTAGAAATACTATTGGTCTTGTTTATATCTTCTTTTTATTGAAACACAAGAGTAAGGCATCTTAGATCAGTATCTAAATAAGTCTGAAAGAGTTCTTTCAGTATATATAAAATTTCATAACTATGCAATTTACAATCAAGGGCACCTTTGTGCAAAAGAAATAGGTGATGTCTACAAATCTACATGCATTTTCTGCTCACAAGATTAGGATTATAGACAAGTCTCAAGTTTAAACTGATAGAAGCATAATTCTTCAGTGTTATAACACTATTTCTGATCTGCATTAAAAATTTTTTTTTATTGAGGTACAATTGACATATCACATTATGTTAGTTCAGGTATACAGCACAATGACTTGATATTTGTATATACTGCAAAATGATCATCACAATAGTCTAGTTAACATCGAGCTTATTATGTTTACACATGAGATCATGGGAGGGAGACTAGGAGAACTTTCTTGAGCTGGTATAGTAGAAAGGGTGCTGGCCAATTAGAAGGGAACTGCTCACCAGCAGACTTAGGAGACTCACTTTATCTCTCTGCATCTCAGTTTCCTTATCTGTAACAGAAATTGCATAATCACTAAGATCTCTTCCAGTTATAAAATGTTTAAAGTGAACAATGGCATATGCTGTATAAACCTAGTGTTTTTACTGCAGAATTACATTGATTATGTTAGAATTTCTCAAGCATGGCAACTATATCACAAAGCAAATTTATTCATAGTAATTCATAGTACCTATTAGAGCAGCAACACTCACGGTTTTTCCTAAATCCATCAAAACAGCACAAAATACTAGGTTAAACATTATTAAATTATTTTTCTTTTAACCTACCCATGATAAACACACCAAGATACCCAGTGTAAGTGCTAATGAGTTCAAGGTTATTAGGAAACATCAGGAAATAGTAATTCTTAACTAAGTTCGGCAGGTTGATTCTATATGTGTAGAAAAGGTGTCAGTCAATTTCTTATTTTTTTTTTCCTCAAAGAATCAAGAGAAGGAAGTGGTCACTAGGTAAATAGGCCAGACCAAAGGCATCCCACAGCTAAGAATCAGAGTGCAAAGAAAAACAGCTTGGTGTTCAGAATTACATGAAATTTCTATTAGAACACAATGCAGGCTAAATATTCAAGCTTTCAAGAAAGTCTTACCAACTAAGAAAAGAAGAAAACATACAATAAAAATATGGCAACGTACAACAGCGATGGTCTTTCTAATGAGGCTGGGTGCTAACTCCAGCATGGAATACCAAGAATAAAAAATATCTTTATTTTGTCCTACTTTTGTCTTATTCCTTTCTTTTCATTGCATCTGCATAAAGACCCCAGGATATTGGTGCTTCTGATTTTTGCAAAGTACATAAAGAGCAAGAAGCAGGAAAAGGAAAAAAAAAAGTTTTACTTAGCTTTGGAAGGCCAATACATGCTAAGTGTACAGCAGAATCTCCTTGGCAGGTGGTTTTGTGTGTTTTTTGGTGAGGAAATGGAGACAATTAAAGAATGAGTTATCCAGGGTCACAAAACGAATTGGTTCTTAGAATAACTAATTTCTGAGCCATTGATTATGTGCAAAATCGAGCTCTCATGTCAATGACTGCCTAGGGACATGCACAAGAGCAAGCAAATTTGTGGACAGACATAAGGAAAACTTCTCTAATATAAAAATATAAGATTGTAGAGTATCTACCTACTGTCAGTGTTCACCCTCTGCCCATTCCAAAAAAAAGAGGTACCAGTGAATGTATTGTTCTGTAAAACCACTGCTGGCCTGGTACCCTTTAAGACCTGGAAATGTTTGATTCCTACCTGTAGCTCTGACTGCTTCTTTCCAGTTTCTTTCAATAACTTACCCTTCCTTTTACTATTCCATCATTCTCCTGTGTCTGAAGCTACTTTATCCATAGTATTTTTAAATTCTGTGTATTTAAATGCAACACTCCAAGATGGTTTGGCCAATAGAGAAGAGTCCACTTCACTCTTTTTTTCTGTACTAAAGTATTAATGCAACTAGTGCTCCCTGTGGCTTTTTCATCTTTTGGTAAATTCTGGCCCCAGTTTGACGTCAGTCCAAAACACTGACGCTCAGGTGCTATTGTCACAACTCTCCCATTCCATACTTGATTTCTGGACCCATGTGCAGGACTTCACATATTCCTTTTTGTTAGATTTGTCCCATTGAGATACTTAGAGATTCTGATTCTGCTATCTACCAAGGAGCATTTCCAACCAGCTCCAGGCCATTTGCAAGTGTGATTAGCCTACCCACTACATCATCATCCGAGTTATTGATAAAAATGGTGAAAGCAGAGAAGAGTGTCTGGTAATACTGGGGTCTAAACCTCCCTCTTGGGTGATATTTGTACATTAGCCCCTGTATCAGTCTGGAGAAGGCAATGGCACCCCACTCCAGTACTCTTGCCTGGAAAATCCCATGGATGGAGGAGCCTGGTAGGCTGCAGTCCATGGGGTCGCTAAGAGTCAGACACGACTGAGCGACTTCACTTTCACTTTTCACTTTCATGCATTGGAGAAGGAAAGGGCAACCCACTCCAGTATTCTTGCCTGGAGAATCCCAGGGATGGGGGAGCCTGGTGGGCTGCCGTCTATGGGGTTGCACAGAGTCGGACATGACTGAAGCGACTTAGCAGCAGCAGCAGTATCAGTCAGGGTCCAGCCAGGAAAACAGAAACTACCCTGGGTACTTAAAACAGAGAGGATCTAATACAAGGGAATTGTTTCCCAGGCAATAGAAGATCTGAGATGTCAACCAGGGAATAGTTAGGCAAGCAAGAGCAGTGACAAGAAGCCACTGTCAGTCATAGACTGGAGTACCCATGTGGACGGGGTTAGTAAGCCCACATAGCAGTGAAAAGTGGAGCCGTGGAGGAAAAGCTGCCACTGCTAGAGCTGCCAACCAAGGCACAGAGGAAGGATGCAAAAATACACCCCCTTCCCCTTCCTACCTTTGCCTAACCCAGCTGGAAACCAGCTGATGCAGGAGCTTCAGAAACACAGCTTGCTTAGGTCAGCCTCTGTGACACAGAGCAGAGAAACACTCTTGAATACAAGACAGTTTTTCCATCTTGTTCACAGAAAAATAAGAAAAGAGTTTCTTAAGTGCCCTAGTGATGTGCAGATCCATAATCTTAACTCCGTTTGATTTATCCTAATACACTGATAGTCCTGTTAAATGAAGAAATGAGATGATTCTGCCATAGCTTATTTTTGGTGATGTTTTTCTTTCTTATCCAGTTCAGTTCAGTCACTCAGTCGTGTCTGACTCTTTGCGACCCCATGAATCGAAGCATGCCAGGCCTCCCTGTCCATCACCAACTCCCTGAGTTCACTCAGACTCACGTCCATCGAGTCGGTGATGCCATCCAGCCATCTCATCCTCTGTCGTCCCCTTCTCCTCCTGCCCCCAATCCCTCCCAGCATCAGAGTCTTTTCCAATGAGTCAACTCTTCCCATGATGTGGCCAAAGTACTGGACTTTCAGCTTTAGCATCATTCCTTCCAAAGAAATCCCAGGGCTGATCTCCTTCAGAATGGACTGGTTGGATCTCCTTGCAGTCCAAGGGACTCTCAAGAGTCTTCTCCAACACCACAGTTCAAAAGCATCAATTTTTCGGCACTCAGCTTTCTTCACAGTCCAACTCTCACATCCATACACGACCACTGGAAAAACCACAAGTCCTCACAAATTATTGGTCTATATACATAAGTTAGCAAACTATAGCCTACAGACCAAATTCAGGTTATAATCTGTAATTGTACATTAAGTTTTACTGCATACAGCCACACTTATTCATTTATGAAAGCCTATGGTAAAGAACCTGCCTGCCAATGCAGGAGATACAAGAGACTCGAGTTAGATCCCTAGATTGGGAAGATCCCCTGGAGAAGGAAATGGCAACCCACTCCAGTATTCTTGCCTGGGATATCCCATGGACAGAGGAGCCTGGTGGGCTACAGTCTATGGGGTCACAAAGAGTCGGACAGGACTGAGTGACCAAATAACAACAATTGCTTTCATGCCTTAAAGGCAGAGTTGAGTTGTTGTAACAAAGATCAGAGGGCCCTCAACATCTAAAATATTTACTACATGATCCTTATTTTAATCATTATTATTATTATTCTTTTGGCTGCACTGAGCTGCTTGTGGGATCTCAGTTGCCTGAAAAGGGACTGAACCCAGAAAAGTGGGAAAGTGCCTAATCCTAACCATTAGACCACCAGGGGACTCCCTTATTGTTTACTTTAAAAGCCAGCCCCTGGGTCTATAATTTGCCAAATCCAGCTACTTCCATCTTCTAAACAGCAAACATTCCCCATCTGTAGCCTTTCCATGTCTTTTCAATTTTCTATTTTATCTGTTAGATAGTCAGTAGTGGTTGATCAATTTTCTTTGCTCTTTCTCTCAGGGGGACTTAAAATGTCCCCATCATAGCCTGCAAAACCCTTTACAAATGGGCCCTTCCTACTTCTCTAACCTCATCTACCATCCCTCTGCCCTTGTTCCCTCCTGCTAAATTCCATCTTGTTTGGATTGATCCATTGAAACATGTTTAGATTCTGATTCTCATTAATGCCTAAGACATGCTGGGCGCACCCCACCTCAGGATCTATGCACTTGTCATTCCTTCTGACTGGACGTCTTGCACCCCAGGTGCTTACAGGGATGCCCTCCACACTCGTTTGCTGAAGACTCGCTTCTCAGTGAACCGTTCCTGACTTTCCTCTTCTAAACTGCAGTCACCATCTGTGTCTCTGTAGCATTCCCTCCTCTCCATCTCTGCTTTACTCTTCTATGTAGCACATATCACCTTCGGACATAGCTCTTTGCTTTTTGTCTCTTCTTCCAACTTCCCTAGAATACAAATTCCAAGAGGCCAGATTTTTATCTGCTTTGTTCACTAAAATACTTCCAGCCTCTACAACAATGTCAGGTATGCAATAAATATTTTTTGACTAAAGGAAGGAAGATCAGGAGGCTAGCAAATCCATTTGGAGCAACTGACTACTCTCATCTTTTCACCCATCTCAGGGTCTCTTCAATGTCATATTCTGCAGGCAGGGAAAGCTAGTGAAAAATCATCTCTGCAGCTGAACCAGAAGAGGACTTCAACATGGCAAGAAAAAGAAAAGTAAGGCATTAAGGATCTATGAGAGTTTGTATACAGATTAGTCACAAAGGGGTTTGCAGTCAACATTTTAAAACTCAAGGTTAAGAAAATCTTGAAAGAGCCGGGTCTAGTAAGCTGTCCTGGTGTTTTTTTTTTTTTTAATTTTATTTTATTTTTAAACTTTACATAATTGTATTAGTTTTGGTTTTTAATTGCTGCTCCAAGGACTTGTCCCTTCCCCTCACATACTCATGATTCTCCTTTAATAAAGTTGCTCTGACTTAACCCTACATGGATGTAATGACCATATCCTAAGAGCTCTGAGAATTTTAACTCATCGAGCCTCAAGACATCTTTCCAGCACCTAAGTCAGAAATAGTATTTGTTTTAAGAATCTATAAACTTATAAACTCTAAAAAATTTGTCAGAAATGTAGTAATGATGATAAATAAAAATAAATATGAAGAGACTTCCCTGGCAGTTCAGTGGTTAAGACTCTATGCTTCCGATGCAAGGGGCGTGGTTTGATCCCTGGTTGGGGAACTAAGACCCCACATGCCATGTGGTGCAGCCAAAAAATGAAAACATGGAAGCTTACCAAAAGTTATATAAAAATATAAAAATAATAAATATGATGATTATACATAAAAGAGAAATTGTATTGGTTCACAACTATTCCTTTACCTTTTCTCAATCCATAAAAAGGTTTTCAGGGTGATAAAACTGAGAAATCAGCACTCATTACACACAGAGTCTTGCCAAGGGTCTGGTGACTAAACCATGCCTGATCAAAATATATTTGATTTATTATAAATTTGGCAAACTTTTTATTTCACTGTTAATAATTACTGGCTTTAGGACTGCTTTTATTGATCAAGTTGACTTTAAAATTTTGAAATATGCATAACTACACAATACTGCATTTTTCTCTGCATGAATTTTTTTGTTTTTACTGAACATTTTGAATGTAAGCCTTCAGCACAATTGAAAGTTTTGCACATTCTTGATGTTAACATTTTGTCTTCTTTTTCCCCAAATAAACCTTTACTTTCCAAGTATCACTTCCTTACTCAAACACTTGTCTGTCTTCACTATTCTTATACATGTGGCTCTTTCTCATTTGGGGATTCACAATGTATCTCTTGTTATTTTACTTTAGAGAAACATTTTATGAGTGTTCAGGTCATTAAAGCTTTGCTTAAGATCTGTAAGATAATGTCATTGTTATTTCAAAGTTAGAGGTGAAGCTATTCTGCCTGAAAGTCTTTGTTCTGTGTCACTGGAAAGAAGCTGATACAGGTAAACTATGAAATGATCTAAGCTCTTCCAGTCATCCTTTAGGTTCTCTTGTATACAGTGCTTATAATTTATTTTAAAATATTTGTATAGCTTATAAAAGTATGATTAAAAGAAAGATTCAATGGTACCTTTAGTTCTAACCTAAAACTGTTTCAAATGACCCCCATTTCATTATTCCACAATAGCCTCTTGTTCTGGGTTTTTCCATCTGTTTGCTAAGCATTTTTCAATGGAAGTCTCAATTAGAAGGGAAAAAAAGGAGGGGGGACAATCATTTAATTCAAAAATTAATTTGGAGATCAGGCAACTGACTTAGGCTCATGCCAGCAACTTAAGGCTTTCAGCCTTGGCCACATGATCTGAAGGAACTGAGCAACAACTGTCTGGCGGCTTTAATCCGCCTTAATTTGAGAGCAAGGAAACTCACATGTGTTTCTAAGAACATTTTCGGAGTACAAGAAGTCCATTTCTGGGGGACACCATTTAATGCCCTTGTTTCGCTGATCTCATGTACTCTAAATTATTTTTTAAACTGTACATGAGCAGAGGTGGGGTGGGACAGGATGAGGGGAATAACTAACAGTTAGGCAACTGTCCCGTGTTGTTAAAATAACTACTGAAGGAAGCTTCAAAGACTCCCTTCATACCATGACATGAATTTTCTTTACAGTATGCTAAAGTTGGGCCTAGTCACGAAAAAGATGAAAAGTGGAGAATGCTCACCCTACCTTCTCTGAGAAGCTGGTGAAAGGTGCACCCCTGGCAGGCTGTTTCTCCCCCTTTGTGCGGAGCTCTCTAGGTTCACTGGGCTTTAGAAGAACTTAATTAAAATCTGCGGATAATTTTCCAGGAAGTAGATTAGGCCCTTATGGTAAACACGTTCTGTTTGGGGGCTTTGATTCTCTCCACTTGTCTTACTTGAGAGGGGAAAAGCTGAAAGACTGAAAAGCTGGCGAGTCTCCTATGCATTTCAAGTCTGATGAATCCTCAAAACTTTTTATCAGGGCTTTACTCATCAAAATGGAAACTCAAGGAACCAGGTAGGATGGGACTTCCTTGGGCAACATTTCAAAATAAAAGGTGTTATTCCCTGCACTGTGTTTCTGCTTTCTTTAACTTCCTCCCCCTTTGTTCCTATCTCCAGCCCTTGGAAGAATGGGCTTCCCTAAAGTAAAAATCCCTTCTTGCCCCTCATCTACACAAAGCCAAAACTTACTCTCAAGACAGAGTCTAATCAAACCCTATAACCCAAAGAGTAAATAACAGCTGGTCTTTTCTGATATCTCACTTTCTGCCAAGTGTTGTTCTAAGCATTTGACATGTATTTCATTTAGTTCTCCCAGCAACTGTATAGGATAAGCATTATCTCCATCCCCATTTTACAGATGAGGTTCGGGATTTGCTAAAATTCACACAGGGATTCCAACCTAGGAAGTTTCATTGCAAAGCTTGTTTTCTCTCTCTCTCTCTCTCTCTCTCTCTCTCTCTCTCTCGTCTTTATTGAATTTGTTACAATATTGCTTCTGTTTTAAGCTTTTGGTTTTTTGACACAGAGGCATGTGGGGTCTTAGTTCCCCTACCAGGGATCCAACCTACACCCCCTGCATTGAAAGGTGAAGTCTTAACCACTGGACTGCCAGGGAAGTCCCAAAGCTCATTCTCTTAAACACAGGACTCTGCAGTCATCATGCTTCAGTGCACTGGGACAAGCTGACTGGCAACAGTGCATTACTTTCCCCAGACAGTTGCATTGGCGAGGGGACGCAGCCTTAAGGAAAAGAGTGAAGCTGTAACTGTGACAGTTTCTAAGCCTCAGTGCCTTCCTGAGTCCTTTGAAACCCAATCCTAGGAGCAGTTGCCTCTTCTGACCTTGCTATTGGTATTCATGTACACTAAGGAGCCAACTTGGAAATGGAATCAAATAGTATTCATAAATCAAATGACAGATTTCTGTTAACAACATGCAGGAAATCACAGTCCTTTCAGTTTCATGAATCTTAGAAGTCATCTATCCAACTTTCCATCCAAAACAGGAACCCCCTTTCCAAATCCTTGAAAAATAGTCTTTAAACCTCTTATCTAAAAAGATAGTCTTGAAGCCTCAGCCAACTGATCTACCCTAATTGTTACAATGTTCTTATGCATACTGAGTGCCAACCTGTCTCCCCATAAGTCCAATTTGCACTGAGGGTGAGACAGATACAGGGCACTGCTTCCTCTTCTCTACTCAGAACTTTCTGAATAGAATGAATGATACTCTCAAGGCTACTGTCATGGACCAGAGGGGACATAAGTGGGATTTGACAGCCTATGAGGTCAGCTCCACCAGCAGCAGCTCTGAGAGCAAAGCCACTAAAGTTAACATTTTGCATAGCATTGACATAGCTAGGGAGACTAACTCTGGGAGTAGTCTTTAGTATCCCCACCCATCAGATGTCTGATCTGCCTTCAGTCCCCAATCTACACTCTAAAATTCTATGACCTTGATAACATATCCACCCTTTGACCTTAATGCCCCTATCCTGGCTTCTAACAATGACTCACAAAAACAAAGAAAAGAGAACTGTGCGCCTTAGGTGCCTGGGCTGTGGGTCTCACTTTGTTAAGAGCAACCTGCTTTCACAGACCCAAACTATTTGAGGTTTGCAATATGTGATTCTTTTCAGAACTCGTGGCTATATTTTTAAAACATATTAGCCACTGTGACAAAAAACAAACAAAAAAACAAACAAGCAACACATCAATAAGAAACTGCCTTTAAGATGTGAATAAAGACAAGGAAGCTGCTGTGAGTAAGATGTCTGCCCCAAAAAGCAAGTCTAGTTTGCTTCAGTTTTGATTAGCTAATTTCTAGAAATTAGGCATGTTTTTAAATGTAAAAAGGTCTATGTAGTTTCTGGAACTAAATTTATATGAAAGGTGGAGGGGACAAGAGGAACTGAGGAGTTCATCTTTTGGCATCCAAACTCAGGCCTAGAGTTCACCTCATCCAGGAGGCAGTTCTGGAGCTGGGCCAGGTATTCAGCCTTAATGTAGAAATTCAGCTGATGAAGAAGCACCAGCAAAGTAATTAAAACAGGAGAGGAGAAGGGACAGGAAGTTCTGAAATCTCTTCAGTGTTGATGACAGCCAAGTTCTGGGCTAGTGCCTGGAATAGCTATCCCAAGAAACAGCAGGTGAAAGTTTCAATATTTTGTGAATATATTTTGGGCATGCTGAAATCAGCAGGCTTCATACATACTTTATTATTAAAATGTTTGAATCCTTCTGGTATTTCATCCACTTCTTACTGATTAGATAGCCGAAGAAGATAGAGCCCAAATTATATGGGTTAAGGATCACTGCGTGTTGGAAATAGTACTGTCTAAGAGCTGGAAGCCAGTTTTCTAGTCTCAACTTTAAAACAGTTAACTGTGACCTTGAGCAAATCACTCAGATCTGTGAACCTGTGAAATGTCTTACATTTCTTCCAATTTAATGTTTCTGTGCAACATAACAGCTCACATTGAAATATATCTCTATCAATCATCTCTCTGTTTATCCATCCGCCTGTCTACCCACCTCTCTCTCTATCCATCTATTCATATACCCATATCCATCTCTCTGCAAAACGGTCCAATGCAGTTTCAGTTTCGCTGTGTTTCCAGGTTCAGCCATAAGAGGGATTAAAATAAAGTAACAAATGCTCTTGGGAAGGCAAAATGTATGAATGGCCAAGTGAATGGTAACTCAATGGCAGATCGTAAACCAACTCAACAGGAAGACATAATGAAATTGCAATGTTGAGAAAAACTTAAATTGAGTATGGACTACCCTATTTGATGAGGGCAGTTCCCAGCAGGGCACTTGGTATCTAGAAGGTGCTTACTTAATAGTGAATGAATGAAACACATGTAAACAAAGACCTTCAGGTAACAGATGAGCATGCTCTAGGGTAGAGTTAAGTTGTGAGGAAGGCACTACCAGAGTTCAGGTCCTATTGATGACTCTAGAAATACAAGATCACACAACCACAGAGAACATTTTGTATTCATACCACGGGGTCTATGACTGCTTTGTCCTGACTTATTTAAATCAGAAAAGCTGGAGGGAAACAGGAGTGCAGACAGACAATTTCAAAACCAGTTCCAAGTCCGCTTCATGGAGAGTTCCTGCACAGGGTGGTATGGCTCAGATCAAAGGCAGTCCAGCTGCAGGGGTGAGCGCTGGAAGAGTGAGCCATCAGTCCTGCCACTTTCCAGCACACGTTCCCTGGTGAGGGAGGGTAGGCACTCATTAGATGCCAGCAGCAGGACCCACCATGATAAAGCAGTCAGTGTTGCCTTCTGCAGCCCAGGGTCCATCTTCCCTGGAACTAGACTTTTACTGGCAACTCTGATTCAGAGGCCTGGCAGCAGGAGCTCTGGGGAAGAATCCTTTGAAGCTATTTTTAAAGATGATCATTATGACTACAGTTTGTTCAACCAGTCATGCTTAACCATATATCATGCTACTGGATGCATCGTTATCCCTCCACACCCCCCAGTGGTCAAAATATATTGAAAACCAATGGTTGGCTTAGAATTCTCTGTGCCTCTGACCCTGTGAAATGGGAGGGCTTCCGTGGTTCTTTTGGCATGGGATGTGGTTAATTCCATTTGTGAATGGAGACACCAAATCTGCTCCAAAATTTGGTTCAATTATCCCCTGGGTTACAAGTTGCCTGCCTCTGTGCTTCTCCATTTGAATGATATTTTCCCACCCTATAGCCAAGGTTCTTAAGCCATTTATTGGCTATTGTGCAAGGCAACTGGAGGACAGCAAAAAGTTAAGACGCTACTATCTGAATGCATTCCAACAACTCCAGAACATCATGTTCTCCTGAATGATGAGAAGCAAAAGCAAAATTCCCCCCTATTTGTATCTTCCAAATAAAAGAGCAAGATTGAGGAGGAGGACCAGACTGGAAAACAAAAGAGAGGAGGAACCTCCGGGGGGAAGGTGGCAGATGGTCCACCAGGTGGACCTTGACAGTCCACAGAACTGGCCAAACTGACTGGTGGACCGGGCAATTTTTAGCATTGAGTGCAGTGTGAGCCAGAGTGCACCAGCCATATGGCGCATTGCCAGGCTTCTCTCCTAGTGACATTCCAACCAGATAAGCAGTACATTCATTGCTGGAAGGCAGTTGAGGGGCACTAGGGAGAAAGTTAAGAAGAATGGGCGGGCAAGCAAGATGGAACAGGGATGGCATAGCTCACACTCACAACCCACATCTAAGAGGTTCCAACATGTCTGAACAGGTAACTAGTAAGGTGGCTTAACCTTTGGTCTCTGCACACCCAGGAACACTGCCCTGTAAGAAAGATTTGATTTACTCAAAGAAGTAATTAAATCTGGTGGCACGGTGCTAATCAGGATAGCATTCATCAGCACTCAGAGCTGGAAAATTCTTTCTCTCCCCTTTGTAAATGCCCAAACCCTGGGCACCTTATTATTCAGGTTTTTAATTAAAAAGGAACAGGAACAGTTCAATAACCTAGAGCAATCCATCATGCTCACAACCTAATAAAAGAATGCAGGGTGGCCAACACACCCTCCCTTCTGCAGGGTCCTGTGAGGCTCCACGGCGAGCAAGCCAGGAGTTGCTCGGTTCTTTACCTCTCTGCTGACTTAACTGTCATATTGCATAGTTGCTGCTGAACTGCATGAAAGGTATTTCTAATCTCATGACTGGAAGAGGTTGAAGGACTCAAATTAAGTCTTAGAGCAGTACAGCTGAGTAAGAATGGAAGGTCAGTCAGTTGACTCTTCCCACAATTCCCCGAACAAGGCAATTATTCATGAAGGAAATTTCAAATTATTTTCATTAGACTTGTGTTTTACCAATCTAACCAAAGTGATTAATTAGGGATTAAAATATTTACTCTGCACATGCTGCCTTGGCTCAGCACTAGCATATTTAAGCATTGTGCTAAAAGGGTCAGCTGTTTCCAGTATTGTTTGGAATTCATTTCCTATTTTCTGTGTAAAAGGGCACTGACACGCATGTCTATACCATACTTGGGGTCTCTCCAGGCACCAAACTGGAGAAGGAGAAAGAGGCTCCAGAGTTCCCACCCTTTACTCCCAAATTTCCTCTTTGTTAGAAGCACTTTGTGTCAATGGCCATAGTTTGGTAGTACCTGTGCCTTTCTAATCGGAGAAGGCAATGGCAGCCCACTCCAGTACTCTTGCCTGGAAAATCCCATGGACAGAAGAGCCTGGTAGGCTGCAGTCTATGGGGTCGCTAGGAGTTGGACATGACTGAGCAACTTCACTTTCACTTTTCACTTTCATGCATTGGAGAAGGAAATGGCAATTCACTCCAATATTCTTGCCTGGAGAATCCCAGGGATGGGGGAACCTGGTGGGCTGCCGTCTATGGGGTCGCACAGAGTCGGACACGACTAAAGCGACTTAGCAGCAGCAGCAGCAGAGCCTTTGTAACAAGGTGTTCAGAATGCCCAGGGTCAACACAACACCCTAGTCAATGACTCCTGAATGCAGCAGTGACAGATGGACAATAAGATACACCGTGACACATGGCTGTGAAGGAGAACACCAAAATGGGAGGATTTTTGAGATTTTAGAGGGATTTTCAGCACTATATGATTAGAAAAAGCAAGTTATTAATATAATAACTATTCCTCATGTGCTGAGATAGTGGCAGCAGACGTGGTTACTCAGGATGCCCAAGCTTCACTAGCTCTGGGGTACCCAGCAGGGCCAGAGCATTTATATGAGCTTGCATTTATTGCTGCTTAATGAGACTTCAAGGGGACACCAGTGCTGGAGATGTGCCTTGTTTATTCATAAGTTTCTAAACTTTTAAAAGATTGTGAAGACCTTGCAAGGACAGGAGGTGGTGGAGGAACTACTCCCTTATATTGCTCCTGGATGCTTTCACAGACGGGATGAGACTAATGGAGATTCCATGACTCAACTCTGAAGGTTTCTGAAGGGTGGTTAAACAGATGCCCATAATGCTTAGGCATTTCCCTTTCACTTCCAGCCAACAATATTAATCACAGTTCTTCAACGGTCCTTACCGAGTCTTTAGGGAAAATGTAGACACACACACACACACACACACACATATCATACACACACACATTTATGATATGTGGATAAACCAAATTAATTGCTCTAGAAGTAGAAATGGTGAATACAAGGTGATGAATGGAGGGGTAAATAAAACCATGATCGTTACAGGGCACAGTTGGAGAGGAGAATAGTAATTCCAAGACGTTATCTGCAGGGACAGGGAGAGCTCTGAAGGGTGGGATGAAGGGTGGAAAGTGGCACCATTGGAAGAGGAAGGAGCCATGCATGAGGAAAACCTCCAGGATGGGTAACCCTGATGCCAAGACGGAACAGCAGGAGGGAATCCACAGTACCCCAAGCAGGAGAGATCCTGGAAGGGTCAGGAGGAGGATTTATTGACAGAGGGAACAGTAGTTTGGTTAAGTTGGCTGGAGCCCAAGGAAGCAGCTGGTGTGGGGATGTGGCTATGGTAGCAGGTACAGAAGGGTAGCACTGGAGTTTAAGAATACTACTACTAATAGCAACGATAATAATCTACTGAGTGCTTTCCACGTGCCAGGTACTACACAGGCAATATCTCACTTTCTTCACAAATCTATGTCCATTTTAACACAGCTTTTAAGAGCCAGAATCAGGATGCAAACCTAGGTCTGTCAGGGAGCAAAGCTTGCGCTCTTTATGAGCACAAAATGCAGTCTTAATAGAAGAGAAATGGGATGGGGACAAGAGGAGCCAATGAGAGCATAGTTAGGGGAGCATTACTGATAGTTTCGATGCCTTAAGGAATGACACATGGAGAAGTCAAGAGACATCTCTCACCCCAGAGAGAGAATGTGGTCTAGAAGACCCTAGGCAACACGCTCCAGATTGGAAACCAGCAGTTATGGATTCTAATTTGATTCCAATCCCCCAAAAGCTTCTTGATCTAAGGAAAGCCACTCAACACTTGTGCCTCAGATTCAGAAGCAGTCCTTAAACAAAAATAACACTGCTTACTCTGTCCACTTTATGAGGCTATAAGGATGAAAAGTATGGTAAATGAGTTCATTTAAATGCTTTCCAATTATTTGGCAAATGCTAATGGGCCGGGACCGTGCTAAACATTTCACGTACACGCTTTCACCTTGCTCTTATAATAACCCTGTGCATAGGTACTATTATTCCCATGAGATAAAAGTGGAAAACATTTCATAAAGTTTAAAGTACAAGCATACAAAGCTTTATGATATGATTTTGTAGGAAGTAGTACCATCTACTTAAAGAGAAGATGGTAAAACTAATCTCCTCTGAACCTTCTAGAAGAAAAAAAAAGAAGCTGAGGTAAGGCACACATAGGTATGTCATTAGGAATCATGTAATATAACTGAAGGCTCAGCTATAGGGGAAATTTTAGAGAAGTAATATTGGTTACCTGAAATTCTGAATAACTGAATTTGGTATAATCTTGCCTCTATTTCTGAGAGAGAACGTATCAGATACAAAACAAATTGATCTTGGCCAACAGCTTTGAAACATTATCTGCCCTTAGAAGCTGGACATGTTTCAGGGTATTTGAAGTCTCAAGAGAAGTTATACTTTCCTTTACCTTATATCTAACTTTTATAGCCATTGCAACCTCACCAAGATGAAAAAGATGCATAACAGGATTTGCATTCCTTCTCAGAATATGACTGCTGCAAGCAAACAGTTCAGAACTTACTTGTTAGCTATATTATTAGAAGTCTCAACCGTTTTCTCACAGGGCAAAGTGCCCTGAGGGGGAAGAAGTCACCTGCCACTTTCTAATGTTATTTAATCTTTTTAGTCTGTCTGAGCTGTAAACCGCCAGTCACAGTTAATGTTTAGTCACCTTGAATGCTGTTTAATCAGGAGAATGATTTGTATATCTATAAATACCTGATGACACAGGAATTAAGTCTTCACAATAATTACCCCACTACATCACTTGACATCATTACTCACAGACAAGGCCAAAACCATTTTTAACCTCTCAGAGTTTTTCATGAAGAAATGTTTCATTACTGCTACGTAAATGGAATTGTTATTTCGTATTGAGAAAACAGGCAACTCAGATCTGCACGTTGGGCTGTTTATGATGTCTGAATGGCCCTGTCTGTTGTTAAATGCTGCCGATGACAGGATAATTATGATCATGAGGACTGATTGCCAAGTGTGTGCAGCAAGAAGTAAGAGCAGCTCTGGTTCAGCATTTGATAAGTGATTTGTGTTATGTGCACTGAGGTTCATGCTGACGTATTTAACTTATTAATCTCATTGAAAGATGATGTTTTTCATGTAAAGAAATGACTGTAGGTCATGAGACAATATGTTGATTATACATGTCTTTGTGTCTATGGATTTTCCTTCCTTTCTAACTTTTTTCCATTCTATTTCATTGTTTTTTTTATTTATTCTTTCCTACATTTTCCAAATTATGTCTCCTGCGTATATAATATTTTTCACAAAGAGAAATATACATTTAAAAACATGTTAAAATGATAACCATTTAGTAATATTACATAAGCTAAAAACACACTTGGTTTAACATATTGTTATGTTCACTCTGACAACACCAGTTTCAAGCGCCTGCTTGCCATGGGTTCTTGGAATGCTGGTCATAGGACCTCAATCTTCCACGAATGGCTCTGTCAGCATGATTATTGGGATGCATTCAATTTTGAGGGCTGTGAAAATGCTGGCTGGTAAAGGTACACTGTATTTTGTTAGAATGTGAAACCACAGATTTTTCTTCTTTCCTTCTTCCTTTCTCTGCTTCTTCTTCCCTCCTTACTTTTCCTTCCTCTTACATATGGTCTATTTTTAAAGAACATTTTAAAATTTGTTTCTTCCTGTCTGATTTAAAAGGAAAGCAGAGAATGCATTCATTCCTTCACTCACTCTGCAAATATTTCCTGAGCACTACTATGTGTGACAGATCCTGCTCTAGGTACTGAAATGCAGCAGGAAACAAAGCAAACAAAAATCCCTGCCTGCACTGAGCTAAATGCTATGGAGGGGAAGCCAAAGAAACAACAAATCAAAGAAATTTTATGCATGATGGTGATAACTGCTATGGAGAATCTGAGAGGAGTGCGTGTGGAAGGGTTGCAATTTAAATAAATAGTAATGGAAATTTCACTGACAAAATGCTATTTGAGTCAAGGTGACAAGCGGAGGCCCTGGGACCATCTGGGGGGGAAAAACCAGGAAGAAAAGAGACTACAAGGTCAGAATGTGCAAGGAGGAGTCACGAGGTGGCCAGCATGGCGAGGATATTGGAACAGAAATGAGATCAAAGAGGTAATAGGGGCTGATCTGGCAGGATCTTGGAAGCCATTGTAAAGACTTTGGATTTCAGAAAGTGGGATGCAAAGTTACAAAGGTTTTGAGCAGAGGAGTGCCATGATCTGATGTTTATTCTGACTCATTTTTCTGACCAGGTTAAGGACAGACTGGAAAGGGCAAAGACAGAAGCAAGAAGACCAGTAAGAGACTATTGTAATATTGCAGATTTTTGACTACTTGATCCCTATGGAGATGGTGAGAAGGGGGAAAGATACTGTATATTTTGAAGGTAGAGCCAATAGGATTTATTGGCCGATCAGATGTGGGGCTCAAGAATGGATTTTAGTCTGAGCAACTGGGAGAATGAAACTGAACGAAAATAGAGTTGGTGTGTAAAGGCACGAGACTAGACAAAGTCACAGGAAAAGAGGGTAGAAAGAGAAGAGATCCAAGGATTGAGCCCTGGGAACTCAGTATTGACGGGATGGGGGGATAAGGAGCAATTTAGTCCAGTTACTTCTACCTGCTCTAACCATAAAAATCAGAAATGAGCAACAGTGCAAGCTTAATAGAAGCACACTTCTCACTCACACAAAGTCTAAAATGTGTGCTCTCACTGGTGGGTGACTCTTCTTCCATTCTGTGGCTCCTCAATCTTCAACACATGGTTTCTGAGGTCATCATGAGTATCTGCCTCATGTGAGGAGGAAGGAAGGAACATGGAGAATGGTGCATGGCAAAATTTTAGGAACCATGCTTAGAAGTGGTACCCATGAGCCTTTCAAATTGCAAGGAAGATTCAGAAATGAGAGCTAAATAAGTGCTCATGAGAAACAAGATAAGCAGCTATCTGGGCTCTGCCACAAGGAAGAACCAACAAAGTGGGCTAAAAAAGACAGGCTGATGAGCTGGTAGAGAAGTCAGTAGAGCATGATGTTCAGGAAACCAAGTGAAGAAAAGATTTCAAGCAAGAGAGAGGGTCAACTGCCCCCAGTCCGGCTGAGAGCCTAAGTAAGATGAGGGCCAAAAACTGACCATTGAATTATTATTATTATTATTAACATTGTCAATGACTTTGACAAGGGCAGATATGGCAGAGTGCTAGGGGTATTGATGTGTTGGAATGAATTCAAGAAAAAGAAAAAAAGAAAGGAAATTAGATAGAGTAGGCAGATGGTGAGTGCAGCCATGAAATTAAAAGACGCTTACTCCTTGAAAGGAAAGTTATGACCAACCTAGATGGCATATTAAAAAGCAGAGACATTACTTTGTCAACAAAAGTCCTTCTAGTCAATGCTATGGTTTTTCCAGTGGTCATGTGTGGATGTGAGAGTTGAACTATAAAGAAAGCTGAATGCAGAATTGATGCTTTTGAACTGTGGTGTTGGAGAAGACTCTTGGGAGTCCCTTGGACTGCAAGGAGATCCAACCAGCATCCTAAAGGAGATCAGTCCTGAGTGTTCATTTTGGAAGGACTGATGTTGAAGCTGAAACTCCAATACTTTGGCCACCTGATGCGAAGAACTGACTCATAGGAAAAGACCCTGATGCTGGGAAAGATTGAGGGTAGGAGGAGAAGGGGACGACAGAGGATGAGATGGTTGGATGGCATCACCAACTCAATGGACATGAGTTTGAGTAAAATCCGGGAGTTGGTGATGGACAGGGAGGCCTGGCGTGCTGCAGTTCATGGGGTCACAAAGAGTCAGACACGACTGAGTGAATGAACTGAACTGAGGCATAGATAACTCTTTCCAGAACCTGTTGAATGTATTATCAACACAAAGGTGTATCAGCTACCTTCCCTGTCATGGTCGTGGCAGGAAACAGAATTCACTCCAAGTGGTTTAAATGAAGCAGCTTTAAGGAAAGTATTACTTAAGGAGATGTAGCCTGGATTAAGGGAGTAAATAACGGATGGTGAAGTCCCAGGCACTAACTATAGGGGGAAGATATTATTACCTCTAAACTGAAAGAAGAAGGAGAAAGTAGGTTATTAGAACACAATAACAGATGAAAGAGCAGAGAAGAATAACCCAGTGGGAGCTGCGGTTATAAAGAGAACCAGCTGTGCCTGAGACAGAGCGTGGAATGGAAGAGGGAGCCAGGAAAAACTGCCCAAACCTTCACTCTCACCCTCTGATCTCCAAAGGTACATCAAATCTAACTGTAAGTCCACCAGCAAGGGAGCTCAGCTGTGGTCTCTGTGCCTTGGGTCCATCTTGCCTTGGCACAAAGGGCAAGAAGAGTGGCAAATGGTCAACAGGTAGGGGAGGGAAAGGACAGAAAATAACAAGCTCAGATAGGTTGCTTGACTTGGATTTCAGAAGAGGAAGATGTATGTTGCATCACATAAAGGACACACCTTTTGCTCAATCGAGTGTTCAAGAAATAGTGATCATATCATTACCGTTGACTATCACCTGATTACTCCAAATAACACTAAATGGGGTCTATGTAGTCACCACATTTGTGGAGATTAGCACACTACATTTACTCAAAATGGAAACAAATACTTGACTAACAATCTAAAAACTGACTCAATGACAGCAACAATTCCATAGGAAGGGATATGTAAGTTCTACAATATCCTAAGGCAGCAAATCAGTGTATAAGCAGTGTTACTTAATATCCAAGGCTATTTGCATTTAACTGAAAAGGAAGTAAATTTGTATTTGTAATCCACTTGCAAAGTCCAGTTTGTGATTATACGGCCAGGTAAGGATGTCATACAATTAAGTCATGTGTGTGCATATGTGCATGCACCATTCACAGAAGGGAATTAGGGATTCTAGAGCCTTCCAAAATTAGCATAACCACTATGCCCTCTACCCCTGCCCCCAGCTCTTCCCTGTCTGATTTTGTGAAATACAGACACATCCAGGAATCACCTCTCTTTTGTGGAACGGATAACAGCTTTACACAATATTCATGTTTTTCAATAATATCCCTTGCAGAGCACACTGGAGGTTTCTTTTATAACTCTCCTAATCATCTTCCACCCAATACAATTAGCATTATCTAAATTAGTTATCAGTTTACCAAATTGTCTTCTCCTTTTAAAAAAGTCACATTGTGAAATTATAGGTATAGCCATAGACAGAACCAGTATTCTATGCTTGCAGACATTTGGAGAGAGATAATGTTCTTAATCCTAATTAGAATTCTTTTCCTTTCCTATATGAACTTCTCAGAATTAGGAGTGACCTTATTTTCATTTGGATAGAGGCATGGTAAATCAGCTGATTTTCATTTGTCTTGCTACATATCACCTCCTATTCAAGTGTGTTTGTTTAAGCTCTGGGCCTTTTACTATCTTTCTGCATTACTGCTTCTCCCCAAAATATCCATTTGGAATAGATTGCATTCTATTTCCCTCATTCTGCAGTATGATCTTTAGTATATATTAACCATTGTTTGAACCATGAGTTCTGTCTCTTGAAGTTAGTGCTTCCAAGCTCAGCATTATAATGCTTCTATCAGATTGTCTCACAAAGACTGGAAAACTCCTGATTGTCCACCAAAATCTGTTTTCCCCTCTTTCCATAGCACTAGAATTTGAACTAGGATTATGGATGCACAGTTAGAGACTACATTTTCAGCCTCCCTCACACGCAAGTGTGACTAAGTTCAGGCCACACGCAAGTGTGACTTATGTGACTAAGTTCAGACCAATGGGATATGTGCAACTTTTGAGACTTTCAGCTTTCAGACAAGCTCCTTGTCTCAACGACCCTCTCTTTCTTAGTCCCACTAGCTGGGACATGGATGTGACCTTGTCCATGCTTTGATTAAGCAAGGCCAGGCTTGATTATTTGGTCAAGCTGATGCCCCAGAGGATGACAAAACAAAATGGGTTCCTGAATGACCATATGGAGTAGAACTTTCCTACCACTGTGGAATATTCTCCCTAGAACTATCTTCTTTAAGCCACTGTATTTATGGTTGCTTTGTTAAAGCAGCTTAAACTCTTTGCTTACTAATACCATTTTCAAATGAGTTGAACTTTTTTTTTTTCTAATTTTATTTTATTTTTAAACTTTACATAATTGTATTAGTTTTGCCAAACATCAAAATGAATCCGCCACAGGTATACACGTGTTCCCCATCCCGAACCCTCCTCCCTCCTCCCTCCCCATACCATCCCCCTGGGCCGTCCCAGTGCACCAGCCCCAAGCATCCAGCATCGTGCATCCAACCTGGACTGGCAACTCGTCTCCTACATGATATTCTACATGTTTCACTGCCATTCCCCCAAATCCTCCCACCCTCTCCCTCTCCCACAGAGTCCACAAGACTGTTCTATACATCAGTGTCTCCTTTGCTGTCTCGTACACCGGGCCATTGTTACCATCTTTCTAAATTCCACATATATGCGTTAGTATACTGTATTTATGTTTTGCCTTCTGGCTTACTTCACTCTGTATAATAGGCTCCAGTTTCATCCACCTCATTAGAACTGATTCAAATGTATTCTTTTTAATAGCTGAGCAATACTCCATTGTGTATATGTACCACAGCTTTCTTACTTTTCAAACATACTAGAAAAGATGAAGAAATTAGATCTAAGTATAACTACAGATTTCCTCTTCTTGGGCTCTAACAATCACTATGGATGGTGACTGCAACTATGAAATCAGATGATTGCTTCTTGGCAGGAAAGTTATGACAAACCAAGACAGTGTGTTGAAAAGCAGAGACATCACTCTGCCCACAAAGGTCCCTATAGTCAAGGCTATGGTCTTCCCAGTGATCATGTACGGTTGTGAGAGCTGGACCATAAAGAAGGCAGAGAGCCAAAGAATTGATGCCTTCAAACTGTGGTTCTGGAAAAGACTCCTGAGAGTCCTTTGGACAGCAAGAAGATCAAACCAGTCAATCTCAAAGAAAATCAATCCTGAACACTCACTGAAAGGACTGATGCTGAAGCTGAAGCTTCACTATTCTGGTCACTTGATGCGAACAACTAACCCATTGGAAAAACCCCTGATGCTGGGAAAGATTAAGGGCAGAAGGAGAAGAGGGCAACAGAGGATGAGACAGTTAGATGGCATCACCGATGCAATGGACACGAACTTGGGCAGACTCCTGGAGATGGTGAGGGACAGGGAGGCCTGGTGTGCTGCAGTCCACAGGGTCACAAAGAGTCAGACACACTGGGTGACTGAGCAACAGAACTACTCATAGGACAGTATCATGCTTGTGCTCAGTCACTGCAGTCGTGTCCGACTCTTTGCGACCCTATGGACTGTAGTGCGCCAGGCTCCTCTGTCCATGGGATTTTCCCAGCAAGAATACTGGAGTTGGTTGCCTTGCCCTCCTCTAGGGGATCTTCCCGACACAGGGATCCAACCCGAGTCTCCTGTGTCTTCTGCATTGCAGGCAGATTCTTTACCGCTGAGCCACTGGGGAAAGTCCAAGGAAAGTATCACTTTTCCTTAACTGTGGTGTTTGAGTAAGCAAAACATGGATTTATCCAGAATATTTTCCTTCCTAATCTTGATGATGAAGTGTAAACTACAACTCTCACCCTCAACTTTCCAACATCTGGTCTTTTTTCAAACACTTTACTCATTCAAACTAGAATCCAAAAAAGGTAGTTATTTCTAAACAACACTGTAACTATAAAAATAGGATCAATTATCCAAGGACAATAATTTATTTTTTTAAATGTATTCTTTTTTTGAGAATTTCCAAAATCAGGTTCAAATGGCATGAGTCATCAACAGTAAATAATAATAATATACTCAAACAAAAACAAAAACAGAGAAATTTATATCTTTGTCTCTTTGATTATCCAGTGGGAGTAACTGGCTATCCATCTGGTTGCTACAATGATAGTTTGTGTTTTTGGTATAATTATATGAATTGTCATTCAAAACAAGAAGACATCTTCTCAAAGAAAATTGACTCATGGAAACATTGCAACATATAGAAATGCACAAGATTTCTTTGTATTTCTTCAAGAAAGTGTTCTGCATCTTTAATACAAGAAAGAGCTTAGATGTGGCATTTGCTGCAATAATGAAGCATTTTTTAAAGTAACAATGAATCAGCACAAAAACTTTCTCATGCCCTGAGGCACTCCAGTGATTTGATACAAATATCCTTTATATTGTCTCTCTTCTTTTCTGATTTCGGGGTCAGGATGGCATGTAGGTGCAAAACCACACACAAGTGGATCCCTGTCAAAGAAATTCACAACACTCAGAAGATTAGTGTGAGCCATTGACCTTATGTTTCTGTTATGAGACCCAGCTTCAGGTTCTTGTGATTAGAAGAAATTACTTGGTTGTGGCAACTAAACCAATACATTAAGCCCCAGTCAGGTGGCCCCTGCCTTGGAGCTATATATTTAAGTTTGCTATGCACTCCTAGGTCCAAGTGAAGCAAGTGCAAGAGGTTGGAGCTACACCAAGGATCCAGACAGACAGAAAGGTTGCTGGTGCCTCTCCTGTGTCTGTGGCATCGGTCATTTCTAATTAGCTTCTCCAGAATCAGCCATTTTCTACACCTCTTTCCACCCTTCTGAGTTTTAAATGTTATTGTTTCTAAGAACTCTGACCCTTAATCTTTTACTAATGTATTAAAACTTGTGGTTTTAATACACTTGTGGGTAAAACCCCCCACTCACTCTGGGGGGTTTTATTCACGCTTAAAATTTACGTAGAGAACTGTTAATTGGTGATTTCCAACTGTTCCTCCCCCAGAAATCTCAAACTCAAAAGGAGTAAGACTCAGCTTCCAAAATTCCCTTCAAAAGTACCTTGCCCTCTATTTCTTAGTTAAGGAATAGTACTATTACTTATGCACGCCAGAAACCAAGAGGGTAGTCTTCCCTCTTCATTCTCCACAAGCCCCTCCCTCTGAATCAACACTCAGCTAAAATCTTGCTGATTCTACCTTTAAAGTGTCCGCTGGTCCCCTCCTCCTTATGACCAACTGCTTACCGGTCCTATTATCACACAAGTCGCTCGTAAGTTTCTGAGTTGGATCCCTGGATTCTGGTTTGTGAGCCTCTCACCTTCAGTTCACTCCCTTATTGCCACCAATAGGTGAAATTTTCTCTCTCCAGTGGTCCTACACTTAAGAAAATTGAGCAGCTTCTAATAGAGTAAAGCCCAAAGCTCTCATCAAAGCCCATGTGCCTTCCAGCTACTTATCTCCAGTCACTGCCCCGGAAGCAGTTCCTGCTTCCAGCCTTGCTCCAGACAAAGTGAGCTTCTTATCTTGGCGTTTCAAGCATAGGTGATGACTTTGTTCACTTTATCAGCATCACCAGAATATCCATTCTGCTCTGCTCATCTCAAAACTAGCTCACACGTTTCTCTTGACTGTCCTGTCTGCATCTGTGTACCCGGAGTTGATCATACCCTTCCTCGCTCCACTGGGTGCTTTGCACAGTTGTCTTCCCAGTGGTTATCTCACTGTAGAGTAAGAGTCATTTATATTGCTTTCTGTTTCTCCTTATTAACTGAATCCCTTGAATGCTGGGATCAATTTTTTAAAACACCTTAGCATCTCAGACCTACTACAGAACTTGGCACATACTGGGATCCCCACATGTCTACTGAATGAAAGCATGAACATGCTTGCTGAAGACATGATTACTCAGAGTGGCTATATTAGTCTAGGTTCTCCAGAGACACCAAACCAATAGAATACACCCATGTATACATACACATAAACATTAATATATAGACATACATAAAAGGAGGTTTATTATAGGAATTGGCTTACATGATTATGAAGGCTGAGAAGTCCCACAATCTGTCATCAGCAAGCTACAGACCCAGGAAAGTCTGCAGTGCAATTCTAGTCTGAGTCCAAAGGCCTAAGAACCAGGGGAGCTGACCTCTTCTGAGGTTATGCAAAGTCACTAGAAGAACAACAAATAAATCAGTTATCCCATTTCTGCACCCATATCTATAGCACAAGTTTATAATCTAAGTTGTAAATGTATAAATGCTGTTTATAAAAGTCTCATTTGTTTAAAAATGTCCCATTTGGAAACTTCCATGGCCCCTTGTCACCATTAGTTTTTTGGGTTACTTCTAAGAGATAAAGGGCAATTATGTCATAAGTTCACATGAAGACAGAATCAGTCTTATTCACCTTTTAACTCTCACAAGCTTAATACAAACAAATAATACAAAGATATAAGAATTGAGAAAACTTACTCTTAGCTTTGGGGGAAACTCCTTTCATGTATCATAGTAATTGATAGTAATGAATATATAATCCACAAGTTTTAATTATCAGAATAGTTTTTAAAGCTGGACAATCATACATAAATAAAGCTTATGTCTATGTTTGAAATTATAATTTTCTTAAAATACTTGCAGTGCATTTGAGCTCAATGGCTAGGAGCTCTCATTTTGGACTCAGATTTATGTTTGAGCCTCCAGTCTGCCACTTGTGTCTGTGTGACCTTGAAATGTTGCTTAAACTCTCTGTGCTCAAACTTGAAATAGTAGTAGTAGTATCTACCAAATAATGCCATTGAAGGAATTGTTACCAGGAAGAGAGTAAATGAATAATAAATGGAAGCTAATTTAAATCATTTATTCATCCACCAGTAATTTCTTAAGTGTCTATTAATACTTTATGTTAGGCACTTTTCTGGGTGCTAGGGATTAACCGATGAACAAAACAGACAAAAAAACCTCCCTGCTCTCAAGGAGTTTCTTTTTTTTTTTACTCAAGGAGTTTAAATTCTGGTTTGAAAAACAGATAGCAAGCAAGTTAAAAAAAATTAAAAACACGTTAAATATTGGTAAGTTTTAAGTTAGAAAAATAAGCAAATCAAAGGAATAGTGTGTGTGTGTGTGTGTGTGTAGGGGATGTTGATATTTTATGTAATGTGATCAGGAAGACCTCACTGAGAAAATGACATTGAATAGAGACGTTAAAGAGGTGAAGGAGCAAGCCCACTATATGGCCAGGGAGAACATTCCAGGAAGATCAGACAGCAAGTGCAAAGGCCCTGAGGCTGATGAGAGCATGGTGTTTTCAAGGAACAGTGAGAACTCCAGTTGTGGCTGGGGCAGAAGCAGGAGAAAAATCCAAGATAGTCAGAGAGAGGGGCCGGATCATAAAGGGGGGTTGGTTTGGGTAGTTGTAAGAATTTCTACCACCATTATACAGGAAATAGGAGACCCAAAGAAAGGTTTAGAATAGAAAAATAATATGATCTGTCTGACTTTGTTTTTTTAATAGGATCAATCGGGCTGAAGTACAGCAAGGGTAGAAGCGGAGAGACTGGATTATTTATCTAGATAAGAGACGATGTTGGCTTCCATTAGACCGTAGCAGGATATTGAGAAGCCATAGAATCCTAGATAAATTTTTTTATGGTGTGGCTATCCGTGTTTGCTGACAGATCACATGTGGGATGTAAGACAAAAAAAGAAAAAAAAGAGTCAAGGAAGTCCGAGCAGCCAGAAGGGTGTGGTTGTCATTATCAGAGATGGGAAGAGTGGAGAAATGAATTTGTAGGGTACCAGTGTTCTTGCCTGGAGAATCCCAGGGATGGGGGAGCCTGGTGGGCTGCCGTCTATGGGGTCACACAGAGTTGGATACAACTGAAGCGACTTAGCAGTAGCAGCTTGAGCTCCATTTTAGTCATATTAAGTTTGAAAGGTCTATTAGATACACAAATGGAGGTGTTGTTGGCAATTGAGAGATGATAAGAAAACGTGACAGCATGCTAATAAGAAGAGAGGTTAGAAAGATACTGAAAAAACCAGGAGTCTTAGAAGTCAAGTGATCCATCTTCCTTAAGGAGGAAGGTGGATTAATAAAGTAAAATTCCACTGATTGGTCAAGTGAGGTGAAGCCAGTTAACTTACCTCTGGATACAGCAATGTGGTGACCTAGATGGAAACAATCATAGTCAATATCTTCTAATAACCTATGAAGGAAAATAATTTCAAAAATAATATATGTGTATTTGTATAACTGAATCACCTTGCTGTGCACCTGAAACATTGTAAGTCAATATACTTCCATAATATATATATATATTTTAAATAAATAAATAAATAAAATTTTAAATGATAAAAAAAAAAGAAACAGTTCTAGTTGGACAGGTGAGAGTAAAATCACCTAACACGAGTGGGTTCAAAGAGAATGGAAGAAGAGAAACTGATGACAAAAAGTATAGACAACTCTTTCAAGAAGTTCTTCTATGAGGATAAGGAGAAAACTTGGAACAAGAGAGATATTATTTTTTTAATGGATAAATGATTGGTGCTGAAGGAAATGAACGATCAATGAGGGGGATCAAAAATCTGATAACCAAGAATGAGAGAGAAAAAGGAAGGAACTGATATAAGTGAAGGTGGGAGCTAATACAAAGCAATTATCTGGATTATTTCATAATTTAACCACATAAACCAAGGGCAGATCGGCCATTTCTTTCAAAGTTCAAAACTCAGCTAACTAGACTTAGTGTGATAATCATTTCACAGTATATACACAGTTGTATATCTGAGACTAATAAAACATTCCATGTCAATTACCCCTCAATTTTTGAAAAGTTGAAAGTTTAGGATGCAATGAGATAACCTGAGCATAATTACTTACATTTTGTGCATTTAAAAACACTACATTCCTTCTGTAAGAGCAGAAGGGTGAAATAAAAAAGGCTCTCACAATTTCACATGCTAACAAAATAATGCTTAAAATTCTCCAAGTCAGCTTCAATAGTATGTGAACCATGAACTTTCAGATGTTCAAGCTGGATTTAGAAAAGGCAGACGAACCAGAGATCAAATTGCCAACATTCGTTGGATCATTGAAAAAGCAAGAGAGTTCCAGAAAAACATCTACTTCTGCTTTATTGACTATGGCAAAGCCTTTGACTGAAGATCACAACAAACTGTGGAAAATTCTGAAAGAGATGAGAATACCAGACCACCTGACCTGCCTCCTGAGAAATCTGTATGCAGGTCAAGAAGCAACAGTTGGAACTGGACATGGAACAACAGACTGTTTCCAAATTGGGAAAGGAGTATGTCAAGGCTGTATATTGTCACCCTGCTTATTTAACTTATATGCAGAGGACACATACAAAATGCCAGGCTGGATGAAGCACAAGCTGGAATCAAGATTGCTGGGAGAAATATCAACAACCTCAGATACACACATGACACCACCCTTATGGCAGAAAGTGAAGAGGAACGAAAGAGTCTCTTGATGAAAGTGAAAGAGGAGAGTGAAAAAGTTGGCTTAAAACTCAACATTCAGAAAACTAAGATCATGGCATCCGGTCCCATCACTTCATGGCAAATAGAGGGGGAAACAGTGGAAACAGTGAGAGACTTTATTTTGGGGGGCTCCAAAATCACTGAAGATGGTGAGTGCAGCCATGAAATTAAAAGATGCTTGCTCCTTGGAAGAAAAGCTATGTCTGACCTAGATAGCATATTAAAAAGCAGAGACATTACTTTGCTGACAAATGTCCATCTAGTCAAAGCTATGGTTTTTCCAGTAGTAATGTATGGATGTGAGAATTGGACTATAAACAAAGCTGAGCACAGAAGAATTGATGCTTTTGAACTGTGGTGCTGGAGAAGACTCCTGAGAGTCCCTTGGACTGCAAGGAGATTCAACCAGTCCATCCTAAAGGAAATTAGTCCTGAATATTCATTGGAAGGACTGATGCTGAAGCTGAAACTCCA
The DNA here is from genome assembly GCF_000754665.1 of Bison bison bison. Lineage (NCBI taxonomy): Eukaryota > Metazoa > Chordata > Mammalia > Artiodactyla > Bovidae > Bison > Bison bison. The sequence goes on along the minus strand of NW_011494826.1, from coordinate 5,568,039 downwards.
ATATTTTGGCTACCTGATGCGAAGAACTGACTCATTGGAAAAGACCCTGATGCTGGGAAAGATTGAAGGCAGGAGGAGAAGGGGACAACAGAGGATGAGACGGTTGGCGATGGATATGAGTTTGAGCAAGCACCGGGAGTGCTTGCTCAAACAGGAAGGAGCAGGGAGGCCTAGCGTGCTGGGGTCCATGGGGTCACAAGGAGTCAAACACGACTGAGCGACTGAACTGAAGATCAAATGGCATAGAGCGAGCACTGCCTGAAAGATATGGACTTGGGTTCCAGGCCTGGCTGGTCCATGAACTTGCTGGTTTGACTCAGAGCCTCTTTGAGCTCTTGGTTCTTCACTGCACTGTGTAAAGGAAGAACTTGCAAATGTTTCCTTTTCAAATGCCTTGTGATGCTGGATCTCCAGCTTGATTTTCACAGCCTGTCACATAGCAGTGTTCAGGATGTCAGATCAAAAAGCAGACGTGCCCCTTTCAGGGTTTCCAGAACCCTGGAAGTTGCTTGACCCCAAAACTGCAAGGCGTATGCACAGTGAAACACGTCTATTGTTTGAGTTGCTGTCCATAACTGATTCCCAACACCTTAGCTGCAGCAGAATTATCAGGGTGCTGCTAGAGTTACGAAGTTCTGTCCTCACTCTAAGATACTCCCTAATCTAAGTGAGGCCATGGAATCTATTTTACCATAGGTTCCCTCATAAGATCCAGATAATTGGTCAAGTTTGAAACTATTGGTTCAGAGGTCTGAACCTTTCCTATGCATTTAAATTTACATATGTTTATTATATGTACATTATATTACATTGTTATATGTTACATTGTTATTATTGACAGTCTTATTTGCCATACACTTCAAATATTATTCATCAGCTAAGTGAGACATATGAGAAAATAGTTCAATCAACAGATTGAACTATATTAATCTTTCTCCTAAATATTAGAGTATGAAATAAAGTACAGTCTACCATAGTGAAAGCTACTCATTTACTTTTCTCCATTTTATTATAAAAAATTTCAAAAATACAGAAAAGTTGAAAGGATTGTAGAGTGAGTAGTTATATACCTACCACCTAGATTCTACTATTAACATGTTATTTTATTAGCTTTATCACATATCTATCTATCCACCAATGCATCTCATTCTTAGGATGCAATTCAAAGTAAGTTGGAAACATCATTACACATCACTCCTAAAGAATAGAGCTTGTATATTACAAATAGAGTTAAATACTTGTTCATGAATTTTTACTTTTGAGGCAAAATTTTCTTGCAATTAAATGATTATACGTGTACTGTTTAATTAGTTTTGACAAATGCATACGCCTGTACAGCCTAAAGACTTCTCCAGTGGTTCAGCGATAAAGAATCTGCCTGCAATACAGGAGACATGGGAGATGTGGATTCAATACCTCGGTTAGGAAGATCCTCTGGAGTAGGAAATGGCAACCCACTCCGGTATTCTTGCCTGGAGAATTCCATGGACAGTTACCTGGTGGGCTGTAGTCCATTCGGTTGCAAAGAGTGGGACAAGACTGAGCAACTGAGCACGTATAGCCTAATCCCCTGTCTAGATAAAGAACATCAATCGCTTCCACCCCAGGAGCACCACAGGTCAATTTTGCATGTTCTAGAACTTCCTGTATATGAAATCATACCATATATATTCCTTTGTGCTTGGCTTCTTTTACCCTATGTAATGTTTCTGAAATTCATACATATTGTGTTGTTTAGTAGTTTGCTCCTTTTTATTTCTGGGTAGCACACCATTCAATGAATTTAACATGATTTATTCATTCTCTTGTTGATGGACACCAGGGCTGTTTCCAGTTTGGGCTCTTATGAATAAAAAGCTTTTATTCTTGTAAAAGATTTTTAACATACGTTTTCATTTCTCTTGGGCAAAAACCAAGGAGTGGAATTGTTGGGATGAGTGAAGAGGAACTAAAAAGCCTCTTGATGAAAGTGAAAGAGGAGAGTGAAAAAGTTGGCTTAAAGCTCAACATTCAGAAAACGAAGATCATGGTATCTGGTCCCATCACTTCATGGGAAATAAGTGATGGACGTGAGTTTGAGTGAATTCCAGGAGATGGTGATGGACCGGGAGGCCTGGTGTGCTGCGATTCATGGGGTCTCAAAGAGTTGGACACAACTGAGCAACTGAACTGACTGAAGATAAATATATATTTAGTTTTAGAAGAAATTGTCAGACATTTTTCCAAAGTGGTTATAGCATTTTACATTCCTACCAACAATGTATAAAAGTTCCAGTCATTCTACCTCCTCACTAATATTTGATGATATTAGTCTTTTAAATTTTAATTATTTTGATAGATGTGTAATGGTGTTTTTTAAATTGAAGTATAGCTGATTCACAATCTTGTGCTAGCTACATGTGTACAGCTGTAATGGCATTTTGTTGTCATTAAATTTGCATTTTCTTTAAGAATAATGATATTAGGCACCTTTTTTGTGCATTCAGTCATTTATATATCTCTCTTTACTGTTCAAATCATTTTCTAATTTTAAATTGTACTGTTTATATTTTGATTGTATAAGTTCTTTACACAGTTTGGATGTACATTCTTTGTCAAATATATATTTTGTGAATATTTTCTCCTCATCTGTGATTTTCCTGTTCCTTTTCTTAATGGTGTCTTTTTATAAGCAAATTTATAAACTTGGTAAGATCTAATTTATCAGATTTTTCTTATTATTGTTTGTGCTCTCTATGGCCTTCTAAGAAGCAATTGCCTACCCCCAGGTTGCAAAAGTATTATCCTATACTTAAAAATTCTTTCGAGTTCTAGCTTTTACATTTAAGTGATCTATCTTGATTTTTCTCTGTGATGTGATATAATATCAAGGTTCTTTGTTGTGTTTTTTTTTTTTTTTTTCATTTTCTCATATGGTTATCCAGTTGCTCCAGCACTGTTTGTTGAAAAAATTTTCTTTCCTTATTCGATTACTTTGGTGCCTTTATCAAAAATCAAATGGTAGTAAGTGTGGGCTATATTTGGTTTCATTGCCTATTTGTCTGTATGCCATTTCATGGATTTTGATTACTGTAGCTTCATAGTAAGTCATAAAATCAGATAGCAAAGTCCTCCAAACTTGTACTTCTTTTTCAACAGCATATTAGATATTCTAGTTTCTTTGCATTTCTGTACAAATTTTGGGATCAAAATCTACTCTTATACTTTTAATATACAATTAGAAACTGAAGTTTTACGTGTTTAATTACAACTGCACATCCGAATCGAGGCCCATGCATTCAAGAAGTGTTATATGTGTTCTTGTTCCTGTATTAATTGAGCCACTATCATCTTATGATCACTCACCTCATCGTGAGAGTCAATTTTTCTTCCCATTGGTGCATCAACTACTTCCAAATCACCTGGCACATTGCCTCTACCAGTGAGCCATTTGTCCGTAGTCAGCAGCTCTGCACTTTTTAAACTGGATTAACTAACCAGATCGTATCACATCAGAAGCATAACCACCTACAATGACAAATTAGCTCATTTCTTTGACTGGTGGTGGTTTAGTCACTAAGTCATGTCCGACTCTCGCAGCCCCATGGACTGTAGCCTACCAGGTTCCTCTGTCCATGGGGTTCTCCAGGGAAGAATACTGGAATGGGTTGCATTTCCCTCTCCAGGGAATCTTCCCAACCCAGGGATTGAACCTGGGTCTCCTACACTGCAGGCAGTTTCTTTACCGACTAAGCTAGCAGGGAAGAATTCAAATATCAAAATTGTAACTGATACATTAAAAAAAAATTGACTTGTTTGTTTCAAGGTAATCCTATTGAATAAGTTCAAACAAAATTTGTAATTTCTAAAGAAAATTGAAAAATTCATTCCACTGTCTGAACTAAGTTTTAAAGAAAGATTTCTATAAAGAAAAGCTTACCATGACTTAAATATTCTTTCTGCAGGGTACCATAGAATGATTCTTTCCAAAGCCAAGTTATTTTATCCATCATATGGTAATTAATAGCAACGGGATAGCAGCACTTCTCTTGTTTTCTAACTTGAGAAAATGGTTTCAAAAAAAGAATAGTGGAAGGGGAAAGGAGAAAAGAAGTCTTTCTTATAAAATCAAATCTTCTTTAGCAGACACTGGTGTGTACTTAACATATTCACAGAAGTATCCCCTCCAGTTATGTTGCAAAAGCCATGCAAATAATAATTGTGGCTAAGTGCACTTTACTGACAGTCAATATTGTATTTTCCAAGCTTGTACTCATTATTCTTTATAGCATTCATGCATTTTTGTGAAAGATCAAAAGATTTACATATCATATGGAGTGCTTTAGGGAATAACTTGCTGAGTACTTTAAATGCACAATGTTCCATAGCCTTTTAAATACGGATTTCACTTCTCTCTTCTTTGTGATAAAGAAATGACAAGATAGAGCTAGATGTTTTTTTCTATATATAATAAAATGTCTATTTTAAAATATAAGATAAAAGTTTGATATTTTTTATCTGTAAGTCTAAATACAAGTTTGCCATCCAAAATAATAAATTACGGTTTTTCTTCCATATGTGTATTGAAAGAACATCCATAGGACCCAACTCCAATAGACTCTCAAGCAATGTTAGTAAATATCAATAATGGGCAGGCCTATTGACACTGCCTGAAGACGCTGACAGAGCAGCCTTTCTGCAAACTGAGAATACGACTCCATTTCAAAAAGCTTTCATAGAAAATAAGGTGGGAGGAGCTAGCAACAGGTAGTTTTCAATGGCCGTGGATATAAAGATATCAGGGAGAAAATTCTCAAGAGAAAAAGAATCTGGTTGACTGGCTCCAAATTTCCCTTACCTGAGACAAACCAAAAAGACGTTTGAAAGGTTTGCCATTCCAGATACCTCATAAGCTCATCAGCATTTGTCCCACCTATAAGATTATCATCAACAATTACATTAATAGGAAGTTATCAACATGAACAATACCAGCTGAAAGACACTTCTCTTCAAACAACAACTTTGAAGAGAAAACACAAAAATTCCCTAATATCATCTGTGCCAGTGTGAACCACACCAGAAAGACATTCTCCCAACACTCCCCCAAAATATTAGTGATTAGGGATTTTAGGAGCACTGCTTTCCAGGCTTTTTTTTTTTTTGGCCCGATAAGTCAAACTAGCTTGTTCAACTAATACTAGTTATCCATATCAAGTCGTGTCCGACTCTTCGTGACCCCATGGACTGCAGCCCACCAGGTTCCTCCGACCATGGGATTTTCCAGGCAAGAGTACTGGAGTGGGTTGCCATTGCCTTCTCCTAGTTATCCATATCAATAATTTCAATATAGAGGTTTTTGTTTTTGCTGCAGTGACTTTACTCTGGTGCTTTCTACAGCATGTACATTCAACCGAAGAATGAGGAGACACTGAAGCAGAAGAGGGCAGGAAAGACCTTAGACTGTATAAGGATAGGACTGCTGGCAACATATTACCATAGGACACTGAACAGGTGGCACATTTACGCTTTCCAATCTAGCCAAATACTCAAAAATTTTGCAGCACAGGAAAGCACCCATGAAGGAGGCTGAAGAGTACGTGAGTCAATTCAAAGCACATGCTTTAGCAACTGGCAGAAGAATGTCACTCACTCATATGTAACCACTTTGCGCAAGGATGCACACAAACACCCTATATTTTATCCATTCCAGTCACAGACCAAATTCTGGTAGAGGAGCATGGATAAGAGAGGAGGGTTCATCACCATAAAAAGCCTTTCTTCCTGAGAAGTCCTTATCTTCCTACGGTGGAGAAAAAAAGAAAAATGCTGGGAAAAACTGGAGAGTGTATTGATTTGGAGCATTTCACTTTACTCTAGAACAAACCGAATGAAAACTGTTCTTTAATGAAGCATAACAGTGTAGAGAATTCTGCTTAAATATTTGCTCAGATAATATTTTCTTACTCTGAAGCTATGAATCTGGCAACAGAGACAGTTTAATAATAGCAATGAGCCCTGTGGCTGTTTGAAGAGAGACTCTGTGTATGCAGAGGTAGCAATCAAATAAGCTTTGATAACTTATACCGCAGAACCGTATACAGAGTGCCAGCGGGGCTCTCCTCCGTGAGCCCGAATGTTTAAAGCAGTGACGCTGCCCTCTCTACATCCTAGAGTGTTGCACTAGAGAATGCTACTGAAATTATAAAGTCAGAAAGCACCTGAAACGGTGCCATCTGACTCACTTTCAGAAACAGTATTTCACTGGATGTTGTTATTTTCCACTCTTGTCAGTTCAATAGGTAAAAATCATATCATATTTACATTAATGTACTCTTAGTTACTTTTTTTTTTGTTACTAGGAAAAAATATTTTTTTCAAAGCTCTGTAATTTTAATTTCTTCTCTTGCCAAATTGCTTATTAATATTCTTTACTCATATGAGACAGTTATCTTTTTATTAATTTATGCATTAGAATGACAACTTTTGTTCATCATACATATCACACATAATTTCCCTGTTTGTCATTTTCCTCCTAATTTTATTTATTGTGTTTTTTGAAGCACAGAAAATCTGACTTTTTGATGTAGTTAAGTTTATCCTTTTCTGATATGGTGTCTCAGTATGTGTCATGCTTTTCAACCAGTCCTCACCGTACAGTTGTAATATTTATCTATAATTTTTCTGGGTTATTTCTTTCTTTTTCACATTTAAACTTATCTGGAGTCTATTTTAATCTAAAATGTGAGGTTGAGGTTGAGTTCTAAATTTTCCCTCCAAATGTTAGCCAGCTGTCTTAAGACTATTAAAGAATCCACTTGCTATGAATTGCTACTTTTAAAATATATTAATATTTATACTTACATATATAAAAAATAAATAGTATTTTAAAACATGAGAAGAAAAAACTGCAGTTTTTAAACCTATATCTACATTTAATATCATGATAAGGAAAATATCTGGATAATAATCCTGAACTAAAGAAGCTAAAAACATAAAATAGTGATCTTTAAGGAGAAGAAAATATATATATATATATAACTTTTTAAAGGAGAGGAAGAAAACAACAAAATGATATTCTGTTTTTCCCATATTAGATCATTTATATCCAGTGTCATGCAAAATAATGGGCATAGCATAGCTGCTGGTGACCTTGGAAATTGATCCAATCTTTGTAAAGAGGAATCTTCCAGTACATATCAAATATCTTTAAAATTGACTTAGAAATTCCTCATCTGTGAATTTACACTGAGGAAATAAATAAAAATGAATGAAAAGTGTTCATTTTAGCTTTGTTCATAACAGTTGAAAATTAAAAACAAGTTGAATATTCAAAATAGGGGATGTGTTATAAATATATATGGAAGATATATACAGTATCTACTAAGAATTTAATATCCGTTTTTGATATTTATGCAGATTTGATATGAAAATATGTTTACATCAGGTGGAAAGCATATTACAGAGCAATATTTTTGTCATGTTCTTGATTTGATAAAATATGTGTGTTATGTATGTCCAAGCACAGGAAAAGTAAGGCAATTATCTCAGGTTAAATGTTTGTAAGTAAACTTTTGCTATTTTTCTTATTCTTTTTACTGTCACCTAACATACTAAATGGGGCTTCCCAGGTGGTTAAGTGGTAAATAATCTCAGGAGATGCAGGTTCAATCTCTGTGTCGGGAAGATACCCTGGAGAAGGAAGAGGCAATCCACTCCAGTATCCTTGCCCGAAGAATCTCGTGGACAGAGGAACCTGGTGGGCTACAGTTCATGGCATCACAAGAGAGTCAGACACAACTTAGTGACTAAACAACTATATACTTAATATGTACATAAGTTCATTTTACAATCAGAACTAAAGCTATTATATAAAACTGTTTCCATTTTGAACAAAGAAAAACACAATATATTTTATTGTAAAATAAAAACTTCTTTGACTGCTCAGTACCAAATTTAACTTTAATACATCAATTTATACTTAAGTGGTTATATATTTTTTTGAAAAATCAAATCTAGAAACTTTGACCGAAGGTAGCACTATGAGTAAGGGATCAGTTACAGAGAACAGAATCCACTCTGGTTCACTGAAACAGAGATGGACTTATTTCACTGTACAGCATGGCCTATGCAAGAGGTCATGTGGCCAAAGAGACAAATTCTAGGCCAAGTTTCCAGGAACTGCCTGAAGCAATAGATCTGTTAATTCTTCTTAATTCAGTCTTTGGTAAACATATGTGATTGGTGAAATCAAACCGTATCTGACCCTACATCTAGTCTGCAAGGGAGTCGAGGAAATGCAGTTTTCAGACTTTTAGTTTCTGTAATACAGGAAAGCATACAAAAAGGTTGAATGGTGAAGGGGTCAATCCCTGGTAAATGTCTGCTTTAGCAATTGAGTAGAAGAATGTCAGTTAATATGTGGAGAGATTTCTATTACTGTTTTGCCAAATGACTGTCATAATTCCTTTTTGTAGAGTTTCTATTCATCTACCAAGCCTGATGGAAGGAAAGAAGTGTGGATGGAATATGTCTAAAAACCAAAGAAGTCAGGAAAAAAAGTTGGCAAATTCATCGATTATCCTTCTCTGTGTACTTAAACTTGTTCAAATAAATTCTTTAAAAGTTTTAATGAGATATCTTTTTAAAATAATTTTAACTTAATATGTATGTTTCATGAAATTTGAACACTTTTCAAATCCAACACTGTTTTATTTGTTAATAGCCTTTAATCAAAGGACGTGATCTTAGGTAAATAATTATCTTTCTAAATCAAATGATAGCATGTAAGCTTAGTTCATAAATTTTTTCTGAGTTTTCCCTTGCAGAGGTATTTTCTGATATTTTCATGTCTTTTAACATATAGGTGTGTGTACCTGCTCCTCATCTTTCACTGGCAATGATGATGTTTTATCACCTTCTCCACTTTCTGACGCTGGGAAAGACCGGGGGCAGGAGGAGAAGGGGGCGACAGAGGATGAGATGGTTGGATGGCATCACCGATGTAATGAATATGAGTGTGAGCAAGCTCCAGGAGACAGTGAAAGACAAAGCAGTCCATGGGGTCTCAAAGAGTCGGACATGACTTAGCAACTAGACGACAATCACTTTCTTTAGAAAAATACTATTATTTTCTATTTTTGCTAGAAAAATACTACTCGGCCTTTAAGACTCAATTCAAAAATCTCCTCCTCTAAGGAAACTTTCCAAATTTTACATCAGATGTTTATTATTTTCACCCTCTTTCTCTGTACTGTCATTACTAAAAGACTTTAGCATAGTGGATTATAGACAGCAATTGGAGAACAGGTTGGGTTATGTGAATACCTCAGGAGCTTAGGGTTGGAAGTATGGTGGTGAGCATACTAAGAATGGAGAATGAGTGGAAGAAATGAGTCTCCAAAGGAAAATTAGCATCTCTTATCAGAAGGAGGAAGAAAATCAATGAATGGCCACTGCACAATAAAGAAAACATCCCAGCTGGATCTCAAAGGCATTTCAAAGGAAAAAAGTCAGTCTCAAGACTCACATCTCTCTTTCTCCCACTCTCACTCCCTTTCTCTCTCTCTGTATTTGTAGGTGTACACACAAAAAGACATCTGAAAATATGTGCGTTTAACGTAATGATAATAATATTTCTGGGTAACTGAATTTGAGCTGATTTTAAAATACTCAGCATTATTTGTCAATGTCTGATTCTTTTCTATGTGTGTTTCATTTTTATTAAAATAGTGAAATACTTTTCTTATATAAAAATATGGATGTAAAATATGCCACAGAAACATTGGAAAATAAGTTAATTTGTTCTAAGTGGTGGATATATTTAAAATGTTTTTCTTCGTACTTTAGTAATTTTTAAACTTTTAGACATAAATAGTATTTTAGCTAAAAAAAATAAAAGATGAGTAGAGTGGCAACCTGAGAAGATAGGGAAGACTTTTCCAATATCTGAAATTTATTGTTGAAATTAAGGCTAGATTAAAAAAAAAAACAAAAAACCACGTCAGGTGGACAAGAGGATCCAGAAGCACTGGGATTCGTATTTAAGTTCCTTTTCTGCACTGCTCTAAATCACTTATATTTTTATTTCTTAGTAGTCAGATCTGCACGCTAACCAGTTGACAGTGTAGTACCATCTCAGTGACCTGGGTTTTCAACCAAAGATGTGGTGCTAGAGTTTTTTACCCTGTTGATTTGAAGGCTATCTATGAGTGCTTCAGTTCACACGGCTTCATTTGCTGCCCTGGGAAAGAACTGGACAGATCTCCCAGCCAAAAAAAAGCCTCTCTGGGAAATGAGAAAGATGTGGAGCAAGGTGAAAATATCACGGAGATTTTAGTAGAGAAATCTGAGAGTAGGATTCAGGTAAGAAAATCTACTTCAGGCACCACCTAAAAGATTAGGCATCAAAGCCCCTTGGTGTAAAATGTTTTTGACTTCTAAGACAGTCCCATGCCTTGGAACATGCATCACATTACAAAGAGTTTCCTGTTAAAGGCTGTCACTACTCAAACACAATCTACTGTAAGATTTACATTTTGCAAGTATTTCCAAAGATCCTACTTTGACACTGGCTCATATTCATATGCAGAGCTGTGTGGGTTATGCTACCTAAATGAAGGGAGAGGGAAATGGGGATGTGACCCAGTGCACCCAACATTACTGTGAAGCACACCTTTCATGACTGTGGCCAGAGAAGTGGACTGGAATTGAAGAGCAGAGCTGACCTTTCTGGGAATCAAATTACAACTTAGAGGAGCATCTGCTAATCAGAACAGCTAACATTTATCATATGCTTAAGATGGACCTGCAACTCTACTAAGTGTTTGACATGGTAAAATACTAAGTATCTTACTTAATCCTCTTGATCTCTACTACATTCATTTTATAGATGAAGAAATTGAGGATTGGAAAAGTTAAGAAACTTACCCAGGGAGTTAGGTAGTTACATAGCTGGGTAGCACAGGGCCCAAGTGAAAATTGGACTGTGCCGTCCACTGAATGTCTTCGATATCTGTTGCCAAAAGTAGGGTTACAAAGCCATAAGATCAGACAAATTTCAACCTGGGAAGCTAGAATTCCTCCTCTTGATTTTAAACCCCAGTACAATTTTTTCTTTTTACTCTCACATTTTCTCACACATATTTATTCAAGTAATCTCATCAATCATTTCTAATTACACCCCAGAACAATTTACATAAGGCTTCCCCAATGTCTCAGTGGTAAAGAATCTGTCGGCGGTGCAGGGGACTCAGGAGACACAGGTTCAATCCCTGGGTTGGGAAGATCCCCTGTAGGAGGGCATGGCAACCCACTCCAGTATTCTTGCTGGGAAAATCCCATGGACAGAGGAGCCTGGCGGGCTACAGTCCAGAGGGTTGCAAAGAGTCAGACTTGAGTGAAGTGACTGATTGTGAGCACAATTTGTATATGTTATGGCCAGATATGATAATACCAAAACAACACAAATTGAAAATAACAATACAAAGTCTATTCTAAAACCACACTTAACCACTTAAAAACCCTCTGGATTTATCAGAATACAAATAAAGGAGAAATGAATGCACTTTATAGAAATGCCTAACAGTATACGAAGCCATCCAATTTGTCCTGAGACGGTATCATTTAACAGTTAATATTACTTCTTTATAATGAATGTAATTTTAATCAGATGATAAAGGTTTCTGTTTAAGAATCACAGAAAGTAGATAATACAAAAACCACTTAATATTTTGCTTCGACTTACAATTTATATTATTTTTGTAGCAACGGATTTACCTTCCTATTGAATGTTGTTTATTCAGACTAGCAAATCAGTTTGTTTTCCCTGAGTGTAAACCAATTGAGTAAGTTGGAGAGTGTTCACAGATTAAGAAGAAGAGGGTACCAGGTATTAATAAACACACATTTGCTGCATAGTACACAGATCATCCGGTACAGAAGACTGGACTCCTCATTCTTTGAGGACATTGAAGAAGTCCCTGCCCTCATGGAATGTATGGTCCAGTTGCAGAGATATTCTCAAAATTCAAAAACTCAGCATTCGGACTGAGTTGTATATAAGGAGCTGCAGACGCCCATGTGCCACAGGTTCTCTTACATCGACCACCTAAGAGTAGCGCTGTAACAAGTAACAATCTCTTCTCCTCTCCGCCAACTGCTCGGCAGCCACAGAGCAGCAGCTATGTGTGAGTGCATCTCCATCCACTTTGGCCAGGCTGGTGTTCAGACAGGCAATGCCTGCTGGGAGCTCTACTGCCTGGAACATGGCCTTCAGCCCGATGGCCAGATGCCAAGTGACAAGACTACTGGGGGGGGAGATGACTCCTTCGACACCTTCTTCAGTGAGACAGACACTGGCAAGCATGTGCCCAGGGCAGTGTTTGTAGACCTGGAATCCCCACTCATTGATGAGGTGTGCACTGGCACCTACTGCCAGCTCTTCCACCCTGAGCAGCTCATCACAGGCAAAGAGGATGCTGCCAGTAATTGTGCCCGAGGTCACCACACCACTGGCGAGGAGATCACTGACCTCATCTTGGACCAGATTCGGAAACTGGCTGAGCAGTGCACAGGTCTTCAGGGCTTCTTGGTTTTTCACAGCTTTGGTGGGGGAACTGGTTCTGGGTCACCTCCTTGCTGATGGAATGTCTCTGTCGATTATGGCAAGAAGTCCAAGCTGGGGTTCTCCATTTACCCAGCCCCGCAACTTTGAACAGCTGTAGCTGAGCCCTACAACTCCATCCTCACCACCCACACCACCCTGAAGCACTCTGATTGTGCCTTCGTGGTAGACAATGAGGCCATCAATGACATCTGTCCTAGAAAACTCGACATTGAGTGCCCAGCATATATTAACCTGAATAGGTTGATAGGTCAAATTGTGTCCTCCGTCACTGCTTCCCTGAGGTGTGAAGGAGCCCTGAATGTGGATCTGACAGAGTTCCAGACCAACCTGGTGCCCCATCCCTGCGTCCACTTCCCTCTGGCCACATACGCCCCTGTCATCTCTGCTGAGAAAGCCCACCGTGAATAGCTTTCTGTAGCAGAGATCACCAATGCTTGCTTTGAACCAGCCAACCAGAAGGTGAAATGTGACCCTTGCCGTGGTAAATACATGGCCTGCTGCCTGTTGTACCGTGGTGACATGGTTCCCAAAGATGTCAGTGCTGCCAGTGCCACCATCAAAACCAAGCGTACCATCCAGTTTGTGGACTGGTGCCCCACTGGCTTCAAGGTTGGCATTAATTACCAGCCTTCTGCTGTGGTCCCTGGTGGAGACCTGGCCAAAGTACAGCGAGCTGTGTGCACGCTGAGCAACACCACAACCACCACTGAGGCCTGGACTCACCTAGACCACAATCTGATGTATACCAAGCATGCCTTTGTTCACTGGTACATGGGTGAGAGCATGGAGGAAGGAGAGCTTTCTGAGGCCCATGAGGCCATGGCTTCCCTTGAGAAGGATTATGAGGATGTTGGCGTAGATTCTGTGGAAGGAGAGGGAGAGGAAGAAGGAGAGGAATACAAAAGTTAAAATGTCGCAAGGGTGCTGCTTTCAGCACCTTTGCTTATTCTGTTTTAAAACTTGAAAAGTTGTGGTCTGATCAGTTAATTTATATATAGCAGTGTATACTCTCATATACAATTACTGACCTATGCTTTAAAACATGGCACTTTGTTATAGACCCAAGCTATCCATTTCTCTGATGAGTTTAAATAAAGTATTTCCTGTCTTAAAAAAAATAAAGCAAACTCAGCATTCATAAAACTAAGATCATGACATCTGGTCCCATCACTTCATGGTGAATAGATGGGGAAACAGTGGAAACAGTGACAGACTTTATTTTCTTGGGCTCCAAAATTACTGCAGATGGTGACTGCAGCCATGATTTTAAAAGACACATGCTCCTTGGAAGAAAAGCTATGACCAACCTAGACAGCATATTAAAAAGCAGAGACATTACTTTGCTGACATATGTCCGTCTAGTCAAAGCTATGGTCATGTAGGGATGTGAGAGTTGGACCATAAAGAAAACTGAGTGCAGAAGAATTGATGCTTTTGAACTGTGGTGCCGGAGAAAACTCGTGAGAATCCCTTGGACTGCAAGGAGATCAAACCAGTCCATCCTAGAGGAAATCAGTCCCGAATCTTCACTGGAAGAACTGATGCTGAGGATGAAGCTCCAATACAATACTTTGGCCACCTAATGCAAAGAACTTTTTCATTGGAAAAGACCCTGATGCTGGGAAAGATTGAAGGCAGGAGGAAAAGGGGATGACAGAGGATGAGATGGTTGGATGGCATCACTGACTCAATGGACATGAGTTTGAGCAAGCTCTGGGAGTTGGTGATGGACAGGGGAGCCTGGCATGCTACAGTCCATGGGGTTGCAGAATTGGATATGATTGAGTGATTGAACTGAACTGTAGAGACAAAATGTACACATACAAGACACCTTACACTTTTGAGGCAACATATTAATAAAAGCAAAAAAAAAAAAAGATGTAAACTATAATTAAATACAAAAGTTCTAAGAATAAGCAAAGAATAAAATGATTAGAACAAGGATATAACTAGTAAGTGAATATTTTTGAACTGAGTTTAAAAGTGCAAGTGTTAGTCACTCAGTCACATCTGACTCATTGCAACCCCGTGGACTGTAGCCTGCCAGGCTCCTCTGTCCATGGGATTCTCCAGGCAAGAATACTAGAGTGGGTAGCCATTCCTTTCTCCAGGGGATCTTCCTGACCGGGTGATTCAAACCGGGTCTGCCACATTGTAGATTCTTTACCCTCTAAGCCTTTTGAAGATGAAAGCTTATAAAAGATATTTCCCAACACTGCTGCAGCTACTGCTGCTAAGTCGCTTCAGTCGTGTCTGACTCTGTGCGACCCCAGAGACGTCAGCCCACCAGGCTCCCCCGTCCCTGGGATTCTCCAGGCAAGAACATTGGAGTGGGTTGCCATTTCCTTCTCCAATGCGTGAAAGTGAAGTTGCTCAGTCGTGTCCGACTCCTAGCGACCCCATGGACTGCAGCCTACCAGGCTCCTCTGTCCGTGGGATTTGCCTGGCAAGAGTACTGGAGTGGGTTGCCATTGCCTTCTCCTTCCCATCACTAGTCTAGATTAAATAAAGGTTGCTGCTTGATGGCTTTTTTTTCATGTTAAATATGCAAAGAGATATGTATGGTCCTCTATCAGAAAAGTTAAGCAATGAATTCTTTTCCTTTAACAAGAAGACCTTCAGTGGTCCTTTTGGTTTCTCTTTGTGAAATAGAAATTTCAATGCTTTTCCTAGATATTGGAGGCTATCAATGCCACATGTAAATTGCCTTTTATTCCATACACATTTGGATTTATCTAAGCAGAGAAGTGTGGGCATAAAAGTCCTAATTTAATATACATTTTTTAGGATAAATAGCTATTAGTTCTATTATGTTATGCCAAGGTGAAAGTTAGATGACTCATAGCCAATAAGGAAAATATCACTATACAATCCCATACAGGTAAACTTGAAATATATGTTATAAAAGATTATTTTAGCTCCAGAATAAACTTGAACATATCGTGGTGGCTCTCAATATAGAATGACTTTAACTTCACTTTTGTGCATGAAAGTTCAGAAACTAACTATTTTGCCAGACAACCTGCTTTTTTGCTGTGTGCATGTCTCTCAGGCCTGTCATTACCAGCTCTCTTTTATTTTCTATTATAAATGCCTTCAAATTCCATCCTCTGTAATCCTGACATGACTCATAATGATCAGATAGCTGTAAAAGAAATCCCAGGGGAACCATTTCTGTCCCTGAACTTCCACTCAGCTCTTTTTTATATCTGTACAAGAGAGCCGAACATGATCTAATTCATTATTACAATTTAGCCTTAAAATAAGGATCCCACATTGTGGGAATACTCACTTGATTTCACTGGCCACTAATGGAAACTCTCACAAGAGAGCCTCAGAGAAGGGACAGTTCAGTAAGTTGGGCTCCAAATCCTTTAATACACACACACATACTTTCTTTCACTTCAGCTCTACTTTGCACCCCCGCCACCATTTTTTTTAAAGACATATGGGATAGCTGCCCATTCTTTCTTCTGAACAAAATAAAATATTCTGCCACTTTAAAAACATGTTTTAATTAATTTTTATTGGAATATAGTTGCTTTACAATGTTGTGTTAGCTTCTACTGTACAGTGAAGTGAATCAGCTATATGTACATATATATTTCCCCCTCTTTTTAAAGATTTCTTTCCATTTAGGTCATCACAGCGTGAGTAAAGTCCCCTGTGCTATACAGTAGGTTCTTATTAGTTATCTGTTTTATACAGAAAGAGAAAAACAAATATTATATATTAAGACATCTATGTGGAATCTAGAAAAATGATACAGATGATCATATTTAAAAAGGAGAAATAGAGACACAAACATAGAGAACAAATGTGGACACCAAGGAGGGAGATAGGCTGAACTGGGGGATTGGGATTGACATATTAAAACATATATGTTTTAAAACCATTGTTCTAAAAGATGAGATATAATGCCTTAATGCTGTCTTCCACTTTAAAACCACTATCTTTAGAGTCAAGTTCTCAATAGGAAATACGGTCCATCAATGAAGAGAAATACAGTGAAGGAATTAGTTCATCAAATAAAGAGAATTCAAAATAAGTGAAATTAAAGAGCAGTACTTAGTGGGTCAGAATTGTTGATTTCTTATTTCTGATAAATATGATCAAGGGATTCCACTTAAGTGTTACTCAACATGTCTAAATAAAATTCTTGGCATGAGTTTAAGGTTCTGTAATCTCATAAAATGAGTTTGTACTTTCCAGGATTCTGCCTGTGCACACATAAACCCGTAAGAATGAGCTGAGTCCAGGGGTCTCAGAGTTATCTGCCTTAAACGTGTGCCTTGGGTTTCATTTTAGGCTCATTCTGAGTGGATGCTGCCACAGCATCAGTTCTCTTAGGGAACGCAGCCCTTGGAAGTGGCAGGCATAAATTAACGTGAACATACTGACAATGTTCATTCCAGTCACTGTACTGATGTCAGATTCAGCAAAGAACTTTGAAACAAGATCCAGTTTATTCTTATCCAAAATGAGTGTGATACACAATAAAAAAATAACTACTAGAACATTACAGTTTCAAAGCGCTCTTTCATTACCCACTAGCTCAATTGGTCTCTGAATTATCCTCACAAGGTAAGTACTATTTCACTCATTTTATATTATATTGAAACTAGGGGAAGCAGGAGGCTAATTTGACAGAAACTCAGATTTTTCTGACTCCAAACTCCCCAAAGGGAACAAACTCACCTCTGGTTTAAAGTTTGACATTTTTTGATTCAAGGGCAGTATCAGAGTTTCGGTATCTTATAAACCCGATGGGCAAAAATTCCATCTCTCTCAATGTATTTCTTCAAAATATTATCTATGCAAGAAAGAGGAAAAGTATTTTGACGTGAAGGTAGAAGAACATCTCAAATATGTTGAGATCCATGAATATTTCCACTAGTTCTTCCTATTATTTATTATAAATGGAGTCATGTGGATATAAATTTACAAGAATAACTCTGAAGGCATCAAAATGCAATACAAAAGACCAGGGGTGCAAATGCTATTGCAGAATTATGGCAATTAAGTCCTTAAAAGCAGTCTTATTTCATTCGTGGAGAGCAACAATTCATTTAAGCTGATTTATGTGGCTGAGGAAGAAAAAGAACTCCATCTCAATTTAAACTCATAATAAATCTTTTGACTACATTGACTCTTATTTTCTAATTAGTCACTAGAAAGTTGAACTCAACTAATCAAGTTACTAATCTATAATAATGGTCAAACTAGATGTGTGTGACATCAAACTCACACACAACACAAAACGAACCTAGAAATTAAAGATCTAGTACTCAGCTTTAGGGGGCTTCCCAGGTGGCGCTAATGGTAAAGAACCTGCCTGCCAATGCAGGAGACATGAGAGATGCAGGTTTGATCCCTGGATCAGGAAGATTCCCTGGAGGAGGGCATGACAACTCACTCCAGTATTCTTGCCTGGAGAATCTAATGGACAGAGGAGCCTGGAGGGCTACAGTCCATAGGGTCACCCAGAGTTGGACACAACTGAAGTAACTTAGCAGGCAGGCAGGCACTCAACTTTAGAGCTTAGTGAGAAATAAGTTTACTTTATTAATTTAGTTTTTTATGCATTTGAAAACATGGCATAGGTACACAATAGTAGAAAAAATTCAAGCAGCACAAAACAACGCACAGTAAAACCTGAATGTCAGATCACTGGGCTTCCATTCCCAGAGTGAACCACTGTGAAGTGCTTGTTTATCTTCTGGACATGGTCCATGTATGGATAAACGTATATATGCGTATATGTGTATTTCTTTTCCATTTTTACACAAATGATAGCACATTATACCCATTATTCTACACTTTACTTTTCCCCTTGTGGTATGTCTGAAAGGTAAGCCCCTGTCTACACACACGGAGCTAATTCATGCTTCTAAACGGTTGCATAATGCTCTTTGTTACATCTTATGGAGGTACTATCAATGAGATATGCCCTACAGATGGATCTTTAGAATGTTCCCAGCCTTTTGCTATTATTTGAAATTATGCTGTATTCAATGTCCTTTATGTACATATGTAAGTTATATTTGGGAAATAAATTCCTAAGATAAATTTTTAACTCAAAACATGTTATTCAACTGGGAATTTCTAACATTACTATTTTAACTGAAACTACTCAAGAAGGATTTAACATTATTAAGAGAAAAAGAAATGTTAATGATCACAAGAGTGTTAATGATCTTCCAAACACCACACTGAAATGAAGTGAAAGTTTTTCTCAAGGAGTGCTTTGTGTGTGTATTTGTGTGCATGCGTGCACAATGTTAGAAGGTCAGAAAGAAGAAGAAGGGGGTAAATTCTATCACTCAAGGTCTAGTTACTCATTAAGACCTCTGGGAGAAAGGGTATCAAAAACAGTAATCCACAAAGCTTCTCTCTTCCTTAAGGCTTTATCTCTCTCA
Source organism: Bison bison bison (assembly GCF_000754665.1). NCBI lineage: Eukaryota > Metazoa > Chordata > Mammalia > Artiodactyla > Bovidae > Bison > Bison bison. The sequence goes on along the minus strand of NW_011494826.1, from coordinate 5,549,016 downwards.
CCACCTCTGCTGCCTGCTGACATGAAGTGGCTGAAATGATATATGCTAGAACACATATAGGTAGATAGATAGATCTTGCCTTTAAACCACACAGTGGCCTGTGAAGAGAAAAACTCCCTCATCCAGACCTGAGACTTCTTATTCCTCAAGGGTACCCCTGGAGTCTTAAGAAAAGATAAGAAGAAATTAGACATATCTGACACTTCTCCATCTTAGGAAGCAATTTTGTAGGCAGAACCAAACTTTCCTATAATATCCTACTGCAATTGTGAAACTCTTTCAGCTTAGCTGAGAATCCCCCAAATTTCAAGGTGCTCAAATAAAGGAAGGGTCTGGGTGAGCATAATGTTTGCACGAGATAAAATGTAAAACCCCATCTATTCTTTCTTTTTGGAAAAAAAATTAAAATTACCCAGCATATTTTTCTAACCAACTGCCAAAAACCTGAAATGGAATTTTTTTTTTTTTTGGTCTTGCTCTTGACTGCTGATGCTGGCTTCCTTCGAGGCAATTCAGGACAGCATCTGGCTTACCTCATGTTCCACTGAAATACAGGTTCTGAAAAGCAGGCTGAAGATGACATTCTGGAAAGAGGAACTGTGTTCTATGTGGAGCGGGAGAAGGACTGGGGAGGTGGGAACAGGGAGCGGTGTTAATGCAAATGTATTCCCTGGGCTTATTTGCTGGCAAACTGAGTCGACACCCAGCCATTTGAATCTGGGCCAGCGAGTTTGGCACATCTTCTGCTGGCAGAGTGCAAGCCCAGCACAGCATCCTGCTGCTGTTGGCATGTGTACAGCTGTCTTTCTTCATCTGACTCTCCACCACGGCGGCTGACTCAACAGGTGTTGCCAGGGACACAGTGTGTTTGGCAGCTGTCAACTTTCAATAATCATCTTTGTAGCATATCCCTTTCTATTCTTCCCACCCCAGTTCTACCCCCTTGCCACCCCACTTCAAAGCTCCCAGCACCACTTGGGTCTTTTCGAAGAGCAGAGTGGGGCAGAGATGCTGAATGAGGCACGTGGTCACCTGGAGGGTAAAATCCTGTCTAGGTTTCCACTGAAGTAGGATAGGATTTTTACAGGTATAGGCCTTTGAGGTGCACTCAATTATCCTTTTTTAATTCCCCACTCTGAGGCAAACTGTTAACCCATGTTTTCTTGATCTTTATTTCTTCCATTTTTCTATTAGATTTTTGAGTGCTAGTTCCTCTCCGTATAGCCTGAGAGATCTTAACCATATTCTTTAACTATTCAAGCCTTGGTTCTCTCATCTGAAAAATGGAGATAATAATATGGTTGTCTATACCAATGAGATAAAGTGGGCAAAATATTTAACACTAAGCGCCAGTATACTTTAATGATTCCCCTCCTCGCCTCCCCCCACCCCGCCCACTGCCCCAATGCCCTGGAGTTTCATCCTTAAAAGTCCTAGGCTTTGGGACTTTCCTGGTGGTCCAGTGGATAAGAATCCACCTGCCAGTGCAAGGGACATGGGTCCGATCCCTTGCCCAGGAAGGAGCCGTAGGGCAACTAAGCCCAAGCGTCACAAATACTGAGCCCTAGAGCCCGTGTTCTGCAACAAGAGAAGCCAGGATTATGAGAAGCCCGTGCACCACAAGGAAGAGTAGCCCCCACCTGCCACAACTAGAGAAAGCCCACAGGCAGCAACGAAGACCCATGTGGCCAGAAATTAATTAATTAATTGTTTTCAAAATCCCTAGGCTTTAATGATGGCCACTGATTTCCAAAGATGTGACGCCTTGCTCTGTTCTGGGGCTTCTTTTCCGTTCTTATCAAAGTCAGAATCAGAAAACACCCTGGCCGCTGAAAGTCTGGGCTTCCTCAATGGCTCAGTGGGTAAAGAATCTTCCTGCAATGTAGGAGACATAGGAGATAAAGGTTTAATCCCTGGGTCAGGAAGATCCCCTGGAATAGGAAATGGTAACCCACTCCAGTATTCTTGCCTGGGAAATCCCATGGAAAGAGGAGCCTGGAGGGCTACAATCCATGGGGCTGCAAAGAGTCAGACATGACTGAGCAACAAAGCATAGCACATACAGTTATTTATTATAGCCTTATTTATAATTCTAAACATTGGAAATTCCTACATGTTCACCAGTAAGAGATAGATAAATAAATAGATGAAGAAATAATGGCAGAGTAAGTAGTAGGTAAAATTAGATTAAGTAATTAGATTAGTCAATGAATTAATTATGTGTGTGGTCCTTACTACATGTCAGATGATTTCTATATATTAACTCATCTCGACCCTGTAACCACTCAATGTGGTGGATACCATTATTATCATCATATTTGCTGATGAGGAAACTGAGGCAAGGGAAAGCATAGCCTTTCATATATATACATACATATGAACACGGATTTCATAAACAAGGTCAAGTGCAAAAAGCAAGTTGGCAGGATAACACATGAATCAAAGAATTGATGCAAAGTTAAAAAACTCACAAGGGAAACACATATATAGAATATTATACAAACAAGCAATGAGAAAATGCACCCCAGGTTCATGTTGCAGTTGCTTCAAATAGAGGGGAAGGAGGGTGGGACTGAGAAGTGTACAGGGGAGACTCTACTTTTATTTGTAAGGTCCCATTCATTTAATTTTTAAAAGGACATGCTAGATTTTTTGATGATGGCCATTTTGACTGGGGTGAGGTGATACCTCATTGTAGTTTTGATTTACATTTCTCTAATAATTAGTGATGTTGAGCATCTTTTCATGTGTAGGAATAAATCTACCATATGACCTAGCAACCCTGAGATACTGGGCATACACCCTGAGAAAACCATAATTGAAAAAACACATGTGCCCCAATGTTCATAGCCACACTATTTACAATAGCCAGGACATGGATGCAACCTAGATGTCCATTGTCAGATGAATGGATAAAGAAGATGTGGTACATATACACAATGGAATATTACTCAGCCATAAAAAGGAGTACATTGAGTCTATTGTGGTGAGGTAGAAGAACCTAGAGCCTGTTATATAGAGTGAAGTAAGTCAGAAAGAGAAAAACAAATATAGTATATTAACACATATATATGGGATCTAGAAAAATGGCATGGATGAACCTATTTGCAGAGAAGGAACGGAGACCCGGGTGTAGAGATAGACCTCGTGGGGAAAGTGGGACAGATGGACTTGGGAGTGGGTGGGACAAATGGAGGAAGCAGCACCAACATACATACACTGTCAGGTGTAAGCTGGGTGGCTGATGAGAAGCTGTTGTGTAGCGCATGGGGCCGTCTGGTGCTCTGTGATTGATGACCCTGAGGCATAGGATGGGGGGGGAGTGGTGAAGGAGGCTAGGGAGAGAAAGGTTGTATGTATAATTATGACTGATTTACGTTGTATGGCAGAAACAAACACAGCATTGTAAAAAAATTTTTTTAAAAGGACTTCCAAGTTTAAAAAAAGTTAGGTCACTCTGTGGAATGCATATAATGTTTTAAAGTATATTTTCTGCTGTATTTTCTGTTTTGTAAAACAATGTATATATATAAAAGGGCATACATTATATTGATAGGATTTCACAAACATTATTAAGCAAAAGCATGTGACTAGCATTCAGGTCAAGAAAAGGAGTGTAAAGGCTCAAAGGCAGGCCTGTGGACCCTTCCTCAATCATAACCCCAACCACCATCCCCCACGGAGGGAATCTCCATCTGAGCTCTGAGATGCTCACTGCCTATTTCTCCCCTCCAACTCTCCCATCTGTGTCTGTATCCTAAACATCAGACTCCATTTGTCCTGTTTCCTAACTATAACAAGTGGAATCATGAAACATGTATTTTTTTTCATGGCTATCTCTTATTCAGTGTTGTTCTTTACTCACTGTTGTTGAATAGACTTACTTCCACATTTAGTTATCCTACTCACTCTTGATGGACACTTGGATTGTCTTCTCTATACTTTGCAAGCTCAAAAGAAAAGACAGATGTTTTGTCCAGCAGATACCCAAGAACAGGTATCTTCAGATTTTTCCTTAGCTAATCTTTCACAAAGGATGAGAGTAGCCTTACTTGTTTAACTAAGAAAAGCATTTTCCTTTGGACTTCTTGTCGATTTATGTCCTTGAGTTTCTTCTTCACTTCCCTAAGTCAACAGGTTGCATTTCTTTGCTACTTTATTTGCCTTTACACTGGGAAGTACTATGAGTATTGCTGTCCTGAATGGGATCACTGAAGCCACAATCTAACTCAAACCCTTTGTTTGACATTTGAAGAAACATGCTTTTGTGCCCTGCAGCTCATTTTTTAAACACATTTTAGTAGCTCTGAGATTTATAGGTGGTAACTTGGTCATTGGCATAGGAGTTTTAAATGTTCTATTGTCTCTGGCAGCTGGTTAATCGTATGTTTAAGAAGAATGCGTTGCCAGCGTTTCTCTGCAGGGAAAATCTATTCTATATGAGACCCATACTGAGAGCCACAAAGATGTTGCCAAACGTCTAAATGAATTTTTCCCTCCTCATTATTAATCGTTATACAGCATTGCTTTAAAAAAAACACCACCCCAGGACCCAGTAGTGAGGAGGATAGAGCCCACGAAACAGCATTATTCTCCCTGCACATACCAGTAATCAGGCCAAGCAGCAAAGGCATTTTTTATTGTAAGGACCTCAGCGATGCTGTAAAAGGCATCTTCCGGCTCTCCAATACTGCCATTAATATGTAAAAGCTTAAGCTTGCTAAAAGGATTATTGTACATCATATCAGATGGTAAACTGGCATTGCAATGATTACATGTATCTTTTTGTCATTTTCTCACAAAATATCTTACTCTTGAACAATATAATTGGCCTCTTACTAATGTTAATGATCAAATTGGCATAAATGTAACACACTATTTTAAACGGAAGGCATGTTTGCAATCTCTAGGGTCTTGAATGTATGCTTTACAGCATGGTCATTATACTCAGTATGTGTGTATGTATGCATGCATGTACCCATATATAAACATATATACAGTATGTACATTTTATGGTAACAGAAAGCACAGATTTCACAAATGGGTCTTTGAGTGTGATGTCCTTACTTTCATCGTGGCTTCATGCTGCTACTGCTGCTGCTAAGTCACTTCAGTCGTGTCCGACTCTGTGTGACCCCAGAGACGGCAGCCCACCAGGCTCCCCCATCCCTGGGATTCTCCAGGCAAGAACACTGGAGTGGGTTGCCATTTCCTTCTCCAATGCATAAAAGTGAAAAGTGAAAGTGAAGTCACTCAGTCATCTCCGACTCTTAGCGACCCCATGGACTGCAGCCCACCAGGCTCCTCCGTCCATGGGATTTTCGTGGCTTCATAGACCCACATATTCTACATATAGGAGACAGAGTACCATATATCGGGCAGTGGTGTAATGCATATACCACTTCCCAGGAGACAGCACCCCAACCATGCAAGATGTTATCCCCACAGCCAACACTTTGGCTAAGGCTTCAGTAGGCTGTTCAGTCATTTAATCCATGTAATAAAGCACATAGTAATGCTTTGATCATGAGACTATCTTCACAGCCCCCCCTTTTTGCTATAAAATGGGTCCCTTGACCTGAGGCAATTTGTGGGAGATATAATATCGATGGATCAGATGGTAGTATTAGTGGAGCTGCTGTAAGCATGCAAGGCAAACTAGTCACGATGAACTGCTACCTCCTCCCAGGTGTAAGGGGTTTAGATGTAGTTGACCTACCACTATGTGGCTGGCTGGCTTCCCTGAGGAATGGTGGCGAGCAGAGGGCTCAGTGTCCATCTCTACTGTGGGCAGGAGCTGGTTCAGACTCATGTAGAGGGATCCATGGTATTGTGTCACACAGCCCCAATCCCTTCTACTATGAGCACTGTATTTATTAGTCATTAGGTGACGCTAGTGGTAAAGAATCCACCTGCCAGTGCACAAGAGGTAAGAGACGCAGATTCGATCTCTGGGTCCAGAAGATCCCCCAGAGTAGGAAATGGCAACAAACGCCAGTATTCTTGCCTAGAGAATTCCATGGACAGAGGAGCCTGGTGGGCTCTGGTCCACAGGGTCGCAAAGAGTCTGACACAACTGAAGTAGCTTAACACACACGCACTCAAGCAAGCATCAGGATGACTAAGGAGAGAGTCTGGCCGACATCCACAACATGGGTCAAACGCTTCACTTGGTTAAGAGCCTCTTCTAGAGATAATTCACATGAGACTCGAAGGCACACATAATTTGTGTGCCTCCCACGGGGTCTCTACATACTCCTTCCCCAGACTCTTGTCACCAGTCTTCCAGTTCTGTTCCTTCTAGATTCCCTTGTTAACCAGTCAAGATATTTACCATTGATCAGGAGTCCATGTACATTCCACGTATATCCATCAAGCCACTTCTCCCTCCACACACAGTAGACAATTCATGTGTAATTAGAAGGCCATAACAAATACTCCTCCTCCTTTACCACTCTTTCCATTTCTGCTGGTCTAGGTGGCTTGCCTAGTGGAGTGATTCAGACTCTCATCTCTACAGGACCTGAATCCCTGGTGACCATGCCCTTCTCAGGTCATGGCTACCATACTTATTCATTTATTGTTAAAATTGGACATGAAAGAACCAAGAGGCATGCCAGTGGGTCTACTGAACACAAACCATATTCTTCCCTGCTCCCATTGTGTAGCAGCATCCCTCCTGCTCCTGGCAATTTACCATCTCATGGCTCTCTACAAGTCAGATCTCTCCTGGTACCACTCTGACTTTGCCATTGATTGTGGTAATTGCACCTACCTTGCTTCTGATGTTTAAAGACCAATGACTACAATCCCCTTTGTTCTCAGAGAGCCCAATTCTGTAGCAGCATCTCCACCACCATTCCTGACCTGAGCTGAGGAAGAAGAAAGATACCAATGAGCTTCTCAATGATGCTGGTGGCCCTTACCTTCCTGAAGAAGGTAAATCCTTGGCTAGTAAGAGTTTTTAGACTTATATAATGTATTCATTTTAGCATGCCCACATTTTGTGCCTTTTGATCCTTTCCTGTACTACCTACCACGGTAGTTATGCTCCTTTCTCTACACTTAGTGTGGCCATCAATTTTTCTAAGCTTCTAGGAGCATTCCTAGCACTGTATTAACACAATCTCTGGGATCTTTCATAGTCTATTAAATCTCATTTCCTAAACTCTTCCTTATTCAATTTTATGTTCTACCCTCTTTATTCAGCACCAGTCCTAAGCATACGCTCCTGGCCACAGCTCCTTCTGTATTTAGTCTCCTCTCCTTCCTCAGCCTAGCACATTCCTCACTAGGCTTTGCTGAGATTTGATCTTTGTTAACAGCCTGGTTATTTGGAGAGGAGATGGAATACAGAGAGAGAGGCATGAGGGAGAGAGCATGGTCTTTTAAAGCACTTGCATTATTTGAGTCTTCTGAATGCTATTCAAGGGGTCCCTTATATCCTGACAAGGAGAAGGGCCCCCTGCTGCAGGCCCAAGGGCTTCAGGAAATTCTGAGGTTCAAAGTCTTCAAATACTTATACCTAGTTGGACCAAAAAGAAAGCTGAGCACTGAAGAATTGATGATTTTGAACTGTGGTGCTGGAGAAGACTCTTTAGAGTCCTTGGGCAGCAAGGAGATCAAACCAGTCAATCCTAAAGGAAATCAATCCTGAATATTCATTGGAAGGACTGATGTTGAAACTGAAGCTCCAATAGTTTGACCACTCTACCTGAAGAGCCAGGTCATTGGAAAAGACCCTGATGCTGGGAAAGATTGAGGGAGGGAGAAAGGGGTGACAGAGGATGAGATGGTTAGATAGCATAACCGACTCAAAGGACATGAGTTTGAGCAAACTCCAGGAGATAGTGAAGGACAAGGAAGCCTGGCATGTTACAGTCCATGGGATTGCAAAGAGTCAGACATGACTTAATGACTGGACAACAAAGACAACAAGATAGCCCCATCTCAAACCACAGGGTCGATGCTGAGCTTGGTGTGAAGCTCCACTATTTTAAAATTCTGAGTCTTATCCTTCGTGTGTCTACACTTTGGCAGCAAGACATTAGACTCCACTTAAATGCTACCCATCAGGTCCTCTAGTTTTCACGTTTTGCCTTGAATTGGTTATCAATCACTAGAACCTAACTTTTTCTCTCTTCAAATAATCAGTGGCACTCAATAATAGCCACACATTCCCATTGCCCTTATAGACTAACATTTTTCTTACCCCTTACATGATAGAGATGTTGCATCAGATAGCACATCCCCATCCAATGGTCTGCCACCCCAGTTTACTCCTGGTGAAAGTTTTAACAATTGCCTTGTGACAGAATGCTAGGGGCTAATCACATCCCACATGTTCTCAGTGATAGAGTTGTTGGTAGCTGGTTGTGAGTGATCCAGCACCAAATTCCCATTTCAGAGTCAGTCTCATTCCCAGGACAATTGTGGTACCAACTATGTTGAACTGGCTTCCCTGGAAACATGCTCTGAGTGAAAAATTGCATGCAGAAGGTTTACTGGGGAGTACTTTTAGGAGATACTTCTGAGGGAAAGGGAAAGGAAAGGGTGGGACTAAGGATGAAGCTGATCCACAGTACAATTGTCACTGATTCAACAGAGAGCTCTAGAACCAGGATAGACCTTGAGACTTGTCAAAAATTAAGGCAAGGGGTCCAGGCATTTGTACCTCCACATCTTCTGTTATGAGTCAGAGGCCACTGGGGAAAGGTCATAACCTTGGTTGAGACATGTCCTGGCTATAGACATCTGTGATCTGTTACCCATCAATATTCCCAGCAGCAGGATGCACTGGCCTTGGGAAAGGGATCTAAGCAGAGCTCCACAGTATCCACTACATATCATTAACAGTTTCTATCAGATCTCTGCTATTCCCTATCCCCTTATCCCTAATGACAGTAGGGAACTAAATTCCAAGGCTGAATTCTCCTCTCTGAGTCTCAACATACCTCTACAATACAGCCACCAACAAATTTATCAAAAAGGAGAGTGCTGGGGCTTCCCTGGTGGCCCAGTGGTAAAGAATCTGCCTACGAATTCAGGAGATGTGGGCCTGATCCCTGGTCCAGGAGGATCCCATACGCTGTGGAACAACTAAGCCTGTGTACAACTACTGAGCCAGTGCTCTAGAGCTCACGAACCACCGCCAGAGAAGCCACAGCAACGAGAATCCGTGCACTGCAACTAGAGAGTAGCCCCTGTTTGCTGCAACTAGAGAAAAACCCTCGAAGCAATGAAGATGCAGCACAGCCAAAAAATAAAAAGGAAGAGTCCCTCCTTACCAGCAAATTTATTACTAAAACAAAGACAGTGTCTTCCAGACCCTTCCAGGGGATGTAGTCAGCTGATGGGCAAGTACTTGGCATAATATTAAGTCCTCAGTGATAGGATGAAAATCCCCCCATCAATGAATTTAGCCTTATAGTCCATCCCCTATTTAAACCTCTCAAGATCATTTCTACTGGAATCCTTCCATTCCTGCCAATATATAATAGCCGGGAGTTACTACAGTATTCCCTTGCCAATCTTATGGAAGCTAAATAATGGGAAATTCATCAAGACCAGGAATCAGTCATGAGAAATTAGGCAAGAGCATAGTCAATGGAATTGAAAACAAAGTGAGATTTGGTCACAAGAGGCAGTCTAGTGGTTAAAACACCATGCTTCCACTATAGGGGACATGGATTTGATCCCCGGTTCGGGAAATGAGTTCCTGCATGTTGCAAAATAGAAAAGAAAAAAGGTAGACACAGAAGCTGAAGTGTGGTCAGATTTTACCAATCAAGGGAGGGAGCATCTAAAACGTATCATCACCCCAAGATAACCTTCTTTCAGTGTTTTCAAAGGCTCATTTTTACTGAATGTTTTCCTTAGCCCTAGTCTTCCTGATTACTTTTCAGTTCTGTCACCAGGCAGAAGTCTACTCAGGGTTAATCAAGTACAATGTCAGAGCTGGTAGGGCAGGAAGAGTGACTTCAGGTGTTGGGCTAGAGTGCCTTCATTTCCCTTGACTCAGAACTAGATTAGTTCTAGAACCAAAGAAGGGACTGAGCTGAAAGATGGGCATACTTTGAGGCATTATACAGAATTGTTAAAAATTTCCTGGAATGGGAAATAAGATACAGCCTCCACTCAAATCTCAGCTACTCTACTTAGCACTTGAGTGTCCTTGTGGAAGTTACTAAGCTTGCTAAATTTCAACTAACTACTCATTTGTAAATTGGGGATGATAACATCCACCTTAGTGGACTGCAGTGAGGACTCAACGAAAATGTTATATGTGGAGTGCTTAGAACATGTCCAGCGCCTAACTAGTGCTCATTAACAGCAATAGTAACAGCCACGTAGTTGCTGTTCTCACTATTAGGGGTTAAAGTGGAGGAGGTTGGAGGCGGAGAACCAAGCAGTTAATTATAAATATTGCCAAGAGAACTGTAGTCTCTGGCTGATGCAACAGGGGAATTCACAGGCCAATATCTAGGGAACTTGGGGAGAGCTATAAATAGTGTGAAGACCTGGGCAACCTTGTCAGCCTAGCAGAAGACAGAGCATGCCCGGCAGAGTAATGAGCACACCATACCCCCAAGTAGATGCCAGGAACCCTAGAGAGGCAAGTTAAATGCTATGAACAGAGTTCCCTATACATTTTAAAATATATGCAAAATAGGCAGGGGGTAGCTGAAATAATATTTGGGAGTATAAATTGATAGGATTCTTTGGAAAGCAGCTGGGGAATCTATCAAAGGTTTAAAAATACTCATGACCCAATAATCCACTTCTGAAAACCTAAGGAAATAATTCCAAAGATATCAAGATCCCTAAAAGTAAAAATTAATTCTGTTATATTCATATTATTTATAAAAGTGAAGCACCAGAGGTACTTCCCTGGTGGTCCAGTGGTTAAGAATCCACCTTCCAATGCAGGGGACATGAGTTTGATCCCTGGTCAGGGAACTAAGATCCCACATGCCCCAGGGCAACTAAGCCTGTGTGCCACAACTAGAGAGAAGTCTGCAAGCTGCAGCTAAGACCAGACAAAGTAAAAAAAAAAAATAGAATAAAAAAAGCAAAGTACCAGAAGCAAACTAATGTTCAACATGAGGAAATAGGTATAAAAATAATAATATAGATTATATGAAATTTACATCCATTCAAGTGTTTATAATAAAATGAAAATATATCATAATAAATAAAAAATAGAACAAAAAACTGGCATATACTATGATAAGGACTATAGAAAAAAGAAACAAAACTTTCTTTTTTTAATTTTTATTTTATACTGGAGTATGCTGAAGCTGAAGCTCCAGTACTTTGGCCACCTGATGTGAAGAGCCAGCTCATTGGAAAAGACCCTGATGCTGGGAAAAATTGAAGGCAGGAGGAGATGGGGATGACAGAGGATGAGACGGTTGGATGGCATCACCGATTCAAGCAAGTTTAAGCAAACTCCAGGAGATAGTGAAGGACAGGGAAACCGGGAGTGCTGGAGTCCATGGGGTCACAAAGAGTTGGACACGACTGAGTGACTGAACAACAACACAGTCGATGAACCATGTTGTATTAGTTTCAGGTGTACAGCAGTGATTCAGTTATACATATACATGGATCTAGTCTAATTCTTTTCCCATTTAGGTTATGACAGAATATTGAGCAGAGTTCCCTGTGCTGTAGAGTAGGCCCTTATTGGTTATCTATTTTATATATAGCAGTGTGTACATGTCAATCCCAAACTCCCAGTCTGTCTTTTTCCCCTTTCCCCTCCCTGCCGGTAACCATAAGTTCATTCTCTAAGTCTATGGGTATGAGAAACAAAAATTTGAGTCCAAAAAAAAAAAAAAGCTTAAGGAAAACCCACATGTCCTCTGACCCTTTTCTCTAGGCCTACTAAACACATGCTGAAAAAACAGATGCCGGTGAAGGATTCATTCTAAAAACAGTAGAAAATAGATCTTGCCTCTTCCCCCAACACCAAAGGATGGATAGTGGCTGCACAGAGACTTGTCTTAGAATTCCGAAGCACTGGGTCTGGTTCCACTGGAATTGATTGATAATGGCTGCCATGGGCAAATTCAGGGACAGTAGCAACAATTGCTCTGAATATTTGGCATTTGTGGACATGATTCCTCTTCCAGATAATAGTCACAGCATAAGAAATACGGGGAACTGAGTGAAGCTGTTGTAGAGGAGGTCACCTCACTGAAATGCCTTCATGTCAGTACATCACTTTCTACCTACCTATCAGGATAGAAGTTCCTTCTAACCCTGAGAGTCATAAGTCAAAATATTTCAGGCCCTCACAGAATCAGCAAGGCATATGTTTCGGGGGAGCTGGGAGCATAAAGGAAATTCCAGAGCCCCTCAAAAGTGGCAACACAACTGCTTCCTTCATAGGCTTGGTCTACAGGCTGCCCAAAGAGAATACCATGATTAGTGATTTCTCATACAGCCCACCATCCCAAAAGAAAAATAGATAAAAGCCATTTCACGCAACAGTTCTGAAGAAGCAATTTGCTTGTAAAGATTTTGCCCAGAGTCTATCAAATTGCAGGTGTATTTGTATATCAGGTTTCACTGCCTCCTGACCAGGAAGTAACCAGCCTGTACACTTGACCTAACCTAAGAGTTTCTGAGAGTAAAATATAGAGCCCTCCAGCATCACCCAAATTATTCACTTGTCAGTGATATTCTCACCACTCTAGTCAGCGTCAGGTTACTCAATTGAGTATAAAATTTTCCCTTTAAGTTCATTCAAAGGTTAACTTCTTCAAAGGAAACTGTCAAAACCTGACATCACGTGTGGTTTGCAATGTGGTGGTAACATCAAACGTACAAACGTGCTCCCCTCACTAAGTGGGTTATGGTGGAACCAACACGTGTCTGAGTTCCAAGCAAAAGCTGGCCTGTGGCAACTTGCTTGGGAAGTGAGGCTCGCCCCAGCAGGCACAACACAACAGACACAAGTGGCTTAAAATAATTAGTTCCCATGCAGAGTGATCCACACAGTGTTTCCTAGACAAAGTGTTTGAAGCTTCAGCTTTCTTCATAAAGACATGGACTGATGGGCAGGGGGAGGAGGCTTGAGACACAGGTTGAAAAAAGAATTTTCCAACATATTATAGAACAGAACTAAGAACACAAAAGTTGGTTCTCAAGGTCTCAGACACACTGAAAGGCTTATAAAACCAAAATTTCCTGTGAATAAGTTTTGAGCCATCCAATTATCTTTTAGTGGTCCAACCATCTTCCATTTCAGTTGAAAATTATATTTTATTTGCTAGTGATCTCCAGCTGGAAAAGTTTGTTGTGATCTTTCTTATTAAAGGCAGTGTTGTTTTTCTTTATATTAAAGACAAATAATGTTTTGGCTGGAGTTTCTATGAAAGTAAAAGTGAAAGTCACTCAGTTGTGTCCGACTCTTTGTGATCCCATGGACAGTAGCCTTCCAGGCTCCTCAATCCAAGGGATTCTCCAGGCAAGAATACTGGAGTGGGTAGCCATTCTCTTCTCCAGGGGATCAATCCCAATCCAGGGATTGAAGCTGGGTCTCCTGCATTGCAGGCAGCCAGGAGACTTGGGGAGATGTTAGTTTTTTGTCCATTGAGTTTATTTGCCAGAAACATTTGGATGGGTGAAACAGCCAAAGCAGCCAAAAGTATTTTTGCTTCACATTTTAACCAAGGGCTGTCAGTCCTGCTGCTGCTGCTGCTAAATCGCGTCAGTCGTGTCCGACTCTGTGCGACCCCATAGACGGCAGCCCACCAGGCTCCCCCATCCCTGGGATTCTCCAGGCAAGAACACTGGAGTGGGTTGCCGTTTCCTTCTCCAATGCATGAAAGTGAATAGTAAAGTGAAGTCACTCTGTCCTGTCTGACTCTTAGCGACCCTATGGACTGCAGCCCACCAGGCTCCTCCATCCATGGGATTTTCCAGGCAAGAGTACTGGAGTGGGGTGCCATTGCCTTCTCCAGGTCAGTCCTAAGTACATTCAAAATTAGAATATGAAGTGCAGATGTATCTGGAGAATTGTAATAAAAAGGGCCTTTGCTGCTTGACCTGATTACTGGTATGTTTCAGATTTATAGGAGATATTTATTTTAAAGGTAATGATGTAAGTTTAATTTCAGGCTTCCTAAGAAAACAAAGGGATTGCTTTTACCATTTATAAATGGTAAAAATAAATTGCTTTTACCATTTATAAAATAGGCACCTCTGAAGGGAGGGGTGCCATTCTTTGATGCATCCTAACTTGGATCTGTTTTATGATCATGTTGAAAATTGTTAGCATTCAAAGATATTTACTGTATAGAAACAGAATTAATCTAGGTCTTCATTTCATAAAGCTGGGAGCACTGATGGCCATTCAATTAATTAATAATGGAAGAAGAGTCTAAATATCAGACATTCCTAAAAGCTCTTCAGCTTGATGAGCAGCAGAAGATAAGCATTTCATTAGTGCAATGACCACTTGCACCTAATTCTTTGATGTGCCCTAGATAAGCAACTTTAAATGTAATTACAAGGGCATTCTTGGGAGATGGTTGCCAGCTGTTGTAAAGAGAAATGGCTCTCATTTTTTAAAAAAATTCTAATATCTTAATTCAAATAGAGTCCTATTGAATTGACTGCGTTTTATATATAAAATATTTAGAAACCAATTAGCTATAATTATGTGCCAGATAAATTTTTTGAACTACTCTACTGCCAAAGGTTAAAGTATTTAGACTTTCATGCACCACCAAAGCTGCTTTTGTGGAATTCCTTCTGTGATAACAGAAAATTTCCCTAACCTTGGAATAATGGAGAAAATAGAACCCCAAACTTCATTCCAATCCATCTGCCTCCCACAACAAGAGTTTTCTAGCTTTAATTAGCAGTGCCTAAATAACTTATTCTATTTTGGAAAATAGTAGCTTAAAATTGCCTTATACATATATTAAATCCAAGCCCTCTTCCTTATAATTTCCACCAATTTATTTGTGTACTGTCCTCTGGAATCATATTGAAGGGGTAATCTACTAAAATTTGTTTTCCCAAGATAATCATCCACAGTATCTTCCACCTTGTCTCACAGTTTCTTCTTTTAAGATCCCTTATTCCAATAACTCTCTTTCAAGTTCAAACTCCAGCTTCCCTACTCCCTTAGTTGGCTTGCCTTGGTACCATAACCAGTGTCATTTTAAGTAACATATTGCTCGTCGATTTTTTCAAGTGGGAACCATAATAGAAGCAACTTAAAAGTTTGTCATAAGGACTAAATGCAATGTCAAATGCAGTATATGCTTAATAAATGCTTGTTTTCCCTTTCCACGAGATGAAAATTTGGGAGCACTCATCTTCTGTTGGGTTCCCAGGTGGCGCTAGTGGTAAAGAACCCGCCTGCCAAAGCAGGAGATATAAGAGACGTGGGTTCAATCCCTGGGTTGGGAAGATCTCCTGGGTTGGGAGAAGGAAATGGCAGCCCATTCCAGTAGTCTTGCTTGGAGAATTCCATGGACAAAGGAGCCTAGCAGGCTGAAGTTCATAGGGTCGCACCGAGTTGACACTACTGAAGTGACTTAACACATGCACACTCCTTCTGTTAATGTAACATATAGCTTATTGTTTCCTGTAGCTGTGTCACACTGATAACTAAAGTTGCATGATATGGACAGAATTGCGTCCCTCCAAAATTCATATTCTGAAACCTTCACCCCCCCCCCCCCCCAGTGTAACTATATTTGAAGAGATAATTAATGTTAAATGAGGTTACAGGGGTTGGGCCCTCATGTGATAGGACTGGTGTCTTTATGAGAAGAGGAAAACAGACCATCTCTCTTTCTTTCTCTCAGTCTTTCTCTCTTCCCATACCACAGAGGAAAGGCGCTGTGAGAATGCAATAAGAAGGTGGCCACAAGCAAGCCAGGAAGAAAGTTCTCACGGAAACTGAGTTTGCTGGCATGTTGATTATGGACTTCCAACTTTCAGAACGGTGAGAAATAAGTGTCTGTCATTTACGCCACCCAGTCTGTGGTGGCAACCTGAACAGACAAATATATGATGCCCACTGTCAGTCAAAATCTCTGCATTTCCCCTTCATATGCTGCTGTCAAGTCCTGTCTCACTAACATTCCTAATGCCATGAAAGAAAGAGCAAAAGAGCTCAACAGTACCTTTTCAGTGATTCACGAATAATTATTCCAGCCAGAAATAAATCTTACCAAGGACCTATGTCAGCTCATCAGGTTACAGTGGCAGAATCATACAATTATGAAAATTTGGAACTGCCCTTGCTCCTCTCCAGATTTCTGTAACTACTCCATTTCTCCAACTTTTTTTTTCTCAATAATCATAAAAATAGCAGCCATTGCTAGGTCCCATGCTAAGCATTCTAGATGGGTTAACTAACAATCTTCTTGTGCCTCGGTTTTCTCACCTATAACGTGCAGATGATAAAAATAATCCCTACTTTATTATGTTCTCGTAAAGATTAAGTGGGCTTCCCTGGTGGCTGAGCAGTAAAGAATTCACCTGTACTACAGAAGCCGCAGGAGATGTGGGTTCGATTCCTGGGTTGAAAAAATCCCCTGGAGTAGGGCACAGAACCCACTCCAGTATTCTTGCCTGGAGAATCCCATGGACAGGGGAGCCTGGCAGGCTACAGTCCATGGGGTCGCAAAGAGTCAGACATGACTGAAGGGACTTAGCACACACGCAAAGATTAAGTGGGGTGGCCGAAGTCACATAACTTGTACATGGTGGAGTCCAGATTCAAGCTAGCTGCAGGACCTTGAGCAAGTGACTGGACCTTTTTGTGCCTCTTTTATCTACAAAAATAAGGACAATAATGGTACTTAGCACATAGGGCTAGGCTAGTTCAATGATTAAATTACTTAACATGTGTGAAATGTTTGCAGCTCACATACTGTCTTATAAATCACCCAATTAAGGTCTGGCCCCAAGGCCTGGGATAGAACTGTCAGCTACATGAGGGCAGGGAATGGATTATGTCTTATTCTCTGGTCTATTCCCTGCTCCTCATGCAGGACCTGACACGCAACAGTCATTTATTGGGTATTTGTTGAATGAGCCAAAGGCAGGTACCAAGTAGTTAAAAGTGGTGGAATAAAAGTCAAAAATAGGAAAGCAGAATGCAGGAAGAGTCCTGGAGAATTTCCTTTTCCTTTCAGCTGCCACGACTCCAGTTTACCTTGTTTGTTATTTTCTGTATACAGGCCAAAGGGTATTTCAGAGAAAACTGATGTAGAACGAGCAGCAAGTGTCCCAGCCCTGGACTCCCATACCTCCACAAATCTCCTTTCAAAGCCCACTTCCTAGCACTTGGTCTTCCCTGTCGAACTGTTAATTGCCTCACTCATCCTGCTCACCAGTGGGCTTCAGTGCTCTGCACTGGGAGTCACTCGATAAATATCTGAATGAAAGAATGAAGGAAGTAGGGAGGTGGCAGAGAAGAAAAGGACCTAGAGTAAGAGGAAGAGAAAGAAGGAAACAGAAAGTCTCTGGGAAATTTTGTCCAGGAGGTGGGGGGTACAAAAAAGCGAGAAAGGGAGTGACCCAGAGAGCAGAGCTGTTGGTACCTAATTCATCTAGGCTGGGAGACCTTCAATACGGCACACAGCTACCTGTTCTTTAGAGTCACCTCAGTGTCACGGGTTTCAGCTCATCATGGTCAGTGTTTGACCTCCCTTCCAGTCTAACAGTGATCATGTTCCTTGCACCTGGAGAGACCATAAAATGCACATGTGGCATGATGACTAATGACACCACACAGGACAGAAACTCTGGGACCCAGGAGAGTCCGAGAGAAGTGCAGAGGTGGGGAGGAGAGTTGTACACTGGGGAAGTTGAGGGAGTCTCCACCAAGGAGGGTTGAAAAGCTAGCCCAAGAGAGGTAACGACAAAGGGCGAGAAAAGATGAGGGAACAGGGACCTCGCCAGCCTCACGAAGGATGGCACCTAAGGACAACTTGATAACTGTGAAACAAGGACATTAACAATGGCTAACATGGTGCACTTACTTTGAGCCAAGAATTGCACTAAGTGTCTGACAATATATTAACATCTATTAATATATGTGTATAAGTATACATACATATATATATATATATTCATGTGTAGAATACAACTATTATTGTCACCACTTTACAAGAAGGAGCTGTGTCAGAGGGATGAGCCTACTTGCCTGTGATCACTCTGTATGAATGGTAGAATCAGGAGATGAGGCCATGGGTGCAGGACGCAGGCAGTCTGGCCAACAAAGAAGAGTGCAGACTCCAGGAAGAGTGCAGACTCCAGGGAGAGTGCAGACTCTGAAGACAGCTATGTTGCAAAATACAGAACTTGCAGGCCCCAGGGATTACCCCGGGAAGCTGGGAGGAGCAGGAGAAGCCACTCCCAGAAAACAGAGATAAGAGGGCGTGGATGAAAAGGATGAGGTCAGAGTTACTGAGCATCCACCTGACCTCACACCCCATGTTCCTTCCACTACCTTGTGACACAGAGACAGAACTTATTAGAATTCCCCTCCTACTCTGCAGGTTGAGGACATTTATCGATCACATGCCCCATTTATCTAGAGGGAGACACGCACACAAAGAAAGCAGGGTACCACCATCTCCACTCCCCGCCCCCGCCCCCCCATCTCCTCACACAGCAGAGCCAGCCCGGCCTCACACATGAGCACTGAGACGTTTGAGGCCAAGCCTCTTTTTCCCTTGAATCCCTTTAGCTGATCATAGCTCTGTTCTACAGTGTGGTCCTGCTCTCTTCTCCAGTAACAAGCTTACAAATGTCACCAGACAAAATAATTTTTGTGGATAGTGCCAGCCCACCTTTCGAGTAGGATTTATCTTCAAAAATTTGCAAAACTTGTGGAATGACGCCGTGGAGTTTGGGCATGGTGAAACTTTAGCAAGGATCTCTAGTAGATGCCATGACATGCCAGTCCACATCCTCCTTCAGGACTGAAAAACTGAGTCCCCCAGTTGCTGGGGCACAGTGCCCTCTCTGGGAATATTCTGGCTAAAGAGAGCTTTACTGGGCAGCATGTATCATGGGTTTGAAGGCTCTGTCCTCATAGGGGCACCTTGCTCTGGAGCTCCCTGGAGGCGAACTGAGACCTCAGTTGAGTCTTTATCACAGCTCAGCTTCACCCTCTGCATAATCCTTGCCCTTCCCTTCCTCGGTTGTTAATACCAAAAGCTCTCCTAATAAACGTCCTGCCTGCTAATTTCCATTCCAGATTCCACTTCCCAGGGAACTCCACTGTGAAAGGATCTGATCAGGTCACCTTTAGACAAGATATGCTCTAGTTGCCTCTCTACTCACTGTCTTCCCGTGAAAAGTTAGTGCATTTCCAAGTATGTTTCAGAAGAAATATTTGAGAGCTGGAGGAAAACCTAATTGCTAGCCTATCTTATGAGGAACCACACCTCACTTTCCTTTTTCTCCATGTCCCTGCTTCTCTTGCCTTTTCATTCTATTTCATTCTGTGAGCTGCTCTAGGGTAGTGCCAACTCTGTACACCTTGTGGCCCCTTGGTACCTTGCGGAGATCATGAAGTGCTCAATACCAGACCTATTGCCTGTCTTCTTCTCTTATCTTTATTAAGTCCCCAATGCACTCATATCTTACTCCTGCTACTTTTCTGCTTACAGTTCCTCACAAATAAATTACAGGCTAAGGTGCTTTAGGGATGAATTATATGATAACCATTTATGTACACATTTAATCACCAGACTCAGACTTTGTATGTCACTGATTTAGAAATCTTGGGACAAAGATTAATGTGTAGTAGACCCTGATGCTGGGAAAGATTGAAGGCAGGAGGAGAAGGGGACGACAGAGGATGAGATGGTTGGATAGCATCACTGACTCAATGGACATGAGTGTAAGCAAGCTCTGAGAGTTGGTGATGCACAGGGAAGCCTGGCGTGCTGCAGTCCGTGGGGTCACAAAGAGTTAGACATGACTGAGCGACTATACTGAACTGAAGGTTGAATGGTGGCCCTAAACAGATGTGCCCACATCCAAATCCCCAGAACTTATAAATATTACCTTATTTGGAAAAAGGATCTGTGCAGATGTAATTAAGTTAAAGATACAAAGATGAGATGATCCTGGATTACCAGGGTGGACTCTAAATCTAATGACAAGTATCCTCATAAGAGATCAAAAATGAGAAGATAGAGACAGAAGAGGAGAGCCAATGTAAGGGGAGGGTGACGGCAGAAATTGGAATGATGACAGAGGCAAACCAAAATGACTGGGGCTACCAGCAGCTGGAAAAGACTAGGGACAGATTCTCCCTAGAATCTTCAAAGGAAGGCTTCTTGATTTCAGAACTCTGGCCCCCAGAACTGTAAGAGAATAAATTTCTGTGGCTTTATGCCACCAACCTTGTGGTGATTTGTTACAGCATGCCTGGAAAATTAGTACGTTATGCGTGGGAACTGGAAAATCCAGAGAGGTTCCAGCAGTGCTATAAAATCTATGTATTGGGACATGGATATCTACTCCAGCCACTCCCAGACAACACCCTGTATCTCTCCCTCTTCAGATGACCTCAGCAGCATGTTCACAGGGAGGGCATTGAGGTCACCCAGTCAATTTGCAGCTGCCTCTGATGCTTGTAGCACAGCACTGGCCAAGCCAGGGGTTAAAGAAAGGCCAGAGCACCAGATGTGCCAGAGGAAGGAGATGGAGCTTCATTTGGGTGACTTTCTAACACTTAGAAAAGTTTTATTGAGTTAATAATCCAACATTCAGAAAACGAAAATCATGGCATCTGGTCCCATCACTTCATGGGAGATAGATGGGGAAACAGTGGAAACAGTGTCAGACTTTATTTTTCTGGGCTCCAAAATCACTGCAGATGGTGACTGCAGCCATGAAATTAAAAGATGCTTACTCCTTGGAAGGAAAGTGATGACCAACCTAGATAGCATATTCAAAAGCAGAGACATTACTTTGCCAACAAAGGTTCGTCTAGTCAAGGCTATGGTTTTTCCAGTGGTCATGTATGGATGTGAGAGTTGGACTGTGAAGAAAGCTGAGCACTGAAGAATTGATGCTTTTGAACTGTGGTGTTGGAGAAGACTCTTGAGAG